>NC_080181.1:11842645-12120748 GCF_950295315.1 Erinaceus europaeus | reverse complement strand
AAGCAGGGGCTCACCTAATAGAGGTTTCGAATTCCTCTATACACTGCTAACTCCTCAATTTGTGGGTCTCTCTCAGTCTTTCTTCTGGACATCTCCACGTGCCAGTTAGCAGGAATCTAAAATACACCATGTCTCAAAATAAACTCCTAACTTTGTCTTGAAACCTGCAATCCTAAACTTTCTTCTGTCACAACAATTGATGAGCATATTTCACTATGTACTTATTTCTAAAACCTTGGGATCACCTTTGACACATCCTCTGATCACATCCTGCTCCAATCCAACAGCAAATGCTGTAATTCTCTCTCTAGAACACATCCAGAGCCCGACTTTCCTTACCACTTCTCCAGCCACTGGGAGTCTAGTCCCACTCACCACCCATTGTCATGTGGGCAACATTAACAACCTTCCAGAAGTCTCTTTACTCCCCCTCCACTCCACTAGTTGTTTTTTTTCCCTCAACACAATAATCAGAGTAATTCTCTTAAAAACATTAGTCATATCACATCTCTCCTGTGCTCAAAGTCTTTTGATTGCTTCTAATCCTACTCAAAGGAAAAGAAAAAATGCTTTCTTTGAAAGAGTCCAAGGCCTTCCAGTCTATCCCCAGCAGAGAAAGGTAGAGGCCTCTCTTTGCCTACTTTCTTTATCTATCTCTGGGTTGTCATTACCTAGCTTCAGTCACAATCTTCTGTTATTCCTCAAAGAGCATAAAAGATATGCCTACTAGGTATCTTCAAAATGGAGTCCCCCCCCCCCCAACACTTCATCTGCACTATTCCAGCCTTTAGGTCCATGATTGTTCAACAATTTGTTTGGCTTTGTATGTTAACTCTCTTTTAGCCACCAGGTTCCAGATGCTAGCAGGATATGACCAGACTTCCCTGGACAGACAACCCCACCAATGTGTCCGCTTCCCCAGAGCCCTGCCCCACTAGGGAAAGAGAGAGACAGGCTGGGAGTATGGATCGACCTGTCAGCACCCATATTCATCAGGGAAGCAATAACAGAAACCAGACCTTCCACCTTCTGCATCCCTCAATGATCTTGGGTCCATACTCCCAGAGGGTTAAAGAAAAGGAAAGCTTTCAGAGGAGGGGATGGGATACAGAGTTCTGGTGGTGGGAACTTCCTGTGCGAAGTTGTACCCCTCTTATCCTATGGTTTTGTCAATGTTTCCTCTTTATAAATAAAAAATAAAAAGATACACTCACATCAGGTCTTTGAAGATGCTTTCTTCCATCAAGAATATTTTTCTCTTGTGTTTATTTCCTCTTGCATATGAATTCTACCCCATTCCAGACATGACATGGATCACCCCTTCAGAGAAGAGACCAAGAAGAGCTACCTTAATCAGCCTGTGTGGGAGTAAGCATTTTCTTTTCTCTTTTAACAATATCTGCCATTCCATGCTTAATTTTTCAGACCACTCACACAGCATATATTATTTTTTTATGACTTACTGACTATCCCCATACATATGGCATCAGATCTTCTGTTTCCAGTTTACTCTGCGTTACTAGTATGAGTACCATGCCTGGCACACAGCAGACTACTAGTAATTATATGTTGGGTAAGTGAATGAATGACGTCAAGTTGGGAGACCAAAGCAACAATCATGATACCTCCCCTCTGCCTCCTTGAAAGTCTACTTAAAACTTAACATTTTAAAAAAACAAAATCAAAATAAAGCAGTGGTCATTCACAACAGAATTAAGGTTACCTGAGGAGGAGGGTTCAGGGAGTGGGGAAAAAGTGTGTAGCACGTGTAAAGACTGGGGAGGGAGGCTCTTGGTTCCGTTTTTAACAACCTGTATGATAACCAGGGACAGAAGAGAGAGCATTCAAATGGCTCTGCAGAGGTGGTCTCTTCCCTGGAGAGCAATCGTGCTCTTTGTTCTCCAGCCTCTGCTACTTCACGGAAAGCATCTCTGGTTCTTTCCATAGTTCTTTCAAAATCAAAGTGGTTATGAAAGGGTATCTGAGCTTTTTCCACACTCCACAGTGTGCACTTGGTCTGGGCTAGAGGATCTGAATCCTTCAAATGACTTTAGTGCTTTCTGACAATGTTCTTGCCCTCCTTGAGCTTCAACTCCACCGTAGTCACGTTGGCTCCACCTATTCACTCTGAAGATCAGACTCCCTCGTGAAAGAGCAGGAAATCTGGGATTTGAATCTAGACACAGAGTGGACTCAAAGCTTGAACAAGTTCATTCCCTTATTTGTGAACTGGGTTGAACCCATAGCCTCCCGCGATCACTATGAGAATGACTGCAAACTCAAGTCGGTAGCACCATGCCTGGCACAAAGCAAACTCCATCAGCCCTGAGGTGCCCTGGCCTTGCTCTGTGTTTACTGTACACATGTGCTTTCAAGCAGTGGCTCTGTGTTGTTCCCCTTCTCCCAGTCCACTGCCAGGCAAAGCTTCACAAAGCCTTTCTTGTGTATAGACTGCACATTCTAGGTTTGCTGAGAAAAGTAACCACTCTATTGTGGGGTCAAAGGAACCCTTCTACACTGCTGGTGGGAATGTCAATTGGTCCAACCTCTGTGAAGAACAGTCTGGAGAACTCTCAGAAGGCTACAAATGGACCTATCCTATGATCCTGCAATTCCTCTCCTGGAGATATATCCTAAGGAACCCAACACACCCATCCAAAAAGATCTGTGTATACATATGTTCTTGGCATCACAATTTGTATTAGCCAAAACCTGGAAGCAACCCAGGTGTCCAACAACAGATGAGTGGCTGAGCAAGTTGTGGTCTATACACACAGTGGAATACTACTCAGCTATTAAAAATGGTGACTTCACCGTTTTCAGCTGACCTTGGATGGTCCTTGAAAAACTCATGTTAAGTGAAATAATTCAGAAACAGAAGGATGAATATGGGATGATCTCACTCTCAGGCAGAAATTGAAAAACAAGATCAGAAGAGCAAACACAAGTAGAACCTGAACTGGAATTGACATTTTGCACCAAAGTAAAAGATACTGGGGTAGGTGGAGGGGGAGAATACAGGTCCAAAAAGGATGACAGAGGACCTAGTGGGGGTCGGGGTTGTATTGCTATATGGAAAACTGGGAAATGTCATGCATGTATAAACTATTGTATTTACTGTTGAATGTGAAACATTAATTCCCCAATAAAGGTTTTTTTTTTTTTAAAGTAATCACTCTATACAAGGTCAGGAATTGCAACATGTGAGATTTGGGTATGAGACTAAAGTAAGTTCAAATGTTAAAAATAGCTTAAGAGCTTGAAGATACTGTATTACAGGCTTTGCATCACTTGCTGTCGTGCTTAAAGATCATGGTGAATCAGCCATGTGGGTGACATAATACACTTCCAATGATAGAGAAGGGCCGAACAGAGACACGCTCTAGAAATAGCCAGATCGTTGCCCAGGGAGTAGTTCATAACCTACGTGCATAATGGATGCAAAAGTATTTTCCTTGAAAGTTTATTTAAAACCTACTATTTAAAAAACAAAATCAAAATAAAATAAAGCAGTGGAAATTCATAACAGAATTAAGGTTACCTGAGGAGGAGGGCAGAGAGTTGGGGGAGAGTATATAGCAGGTGTAAGTAAGGGGGGATTTGGGCTCTTTTTTCTTTCTTAACAACATGTATGGTAACCAGGGACAGGCGACAGAACATTCAAATGGATCAATTGAGAAGAAATTAACGAAAGGATTATTTACTAAGGTGTGGGAAAGATGAAAGTAAATCAACCAGGGGTGTTGAAGCAACCAGGAAAAAATTCAAGCTGGGAACTTGGATGGTACTTTTGCGAACCCACAAAGGGCTTTTCCTGCCCCTGGAGACAGGGAGCCCGGATTGTAGCCACAAAGGTCAGCTTCCAGAGGTCCAGAGCGGGGCTCAGAGAACTAGAGAGGCCACCCACCCATCATCCATCGGTGGGGAAGAATCAGAAAGCCGTGCTTAGGAGTGAACAACTTCTGGATAAAGTCACAAGGGCTCTCCCAAATACTTTTCTGTAATGCCTAAAATATTTCATTTACTTTGTTTTAAAATCAAGGGCTTTCTTTTTCTCTCTCTTCTCTTCTCTCCTCTTCTATTCTTTCTGTGGTACAATACTTTATCCTCCATTTTATGAGTCTGTATTACAATGACTTTATACTGTTCCTGGACTGTTTCTTGAACAGTTAATCTGGTGTGTGGTGGTGGAAGCCAGAGGACAGCAGCTTCTGGAGAGGGGGTGCACATTAACCGGGAAGAGCGTGTGGCCTCTCTAGGAAGCGCTGGGTATCTGCAGGCATACACAGAGGCAAAAGTTCACTGAGCTGCACACTGAAGGCCTAGATGATTTGTTATCAGTAAATTAGACTTGAGTTTTAAATTTTTTTAAATTATTTATTTATTTATTGGATAGAGACTGAAAGAAATCACTAGGGAAGGGAGACGGAGAGAGACAGAAACAGAGACGCCTGGACTTGAGCCCAGGTCCATGTTCATCTATGAGGTGTTCACTGCACAGTCCCATAAAATACACTTTATCAAACAGAACAATAGTATAGTCTTGTCCTTGCAGCTGTTGCTTGTAAGCAACAGCTTTATAGTGCCCGGTTATTAATGCCTTAGCTTCTCTCTCTGTGCTTATAGCCAGCACTGGGTTTCCCAAAGAGCAAAAGAGAGTAGTGAAAGGGGTGGGGTGTAGACTAGTCACAGAGGAAGAGACAGACAATTACTCTCAGTTCAAAATAAACATAATAAAACTGTAGAAGTCTAATTTTTGCAATTTGAGAGGGCTTTTTCGGCAGCTATTCACTTCTAATCACTCTCACCTAATAAATGAATAGAATAGCTAATGTGATTAGACTAATTCACTATTCATCAAGAATATTAAATGAATAGAATATTTTGCATTTCACCAGTCACACATCTTGAGTATTTACCTGATATTACAATCAGACATGTGTTAGATTTTTCTCTCCACTTCTGGGCCATAGCTCATGGATAATTATAGTGTTTAATTAGACCCACACAGCACTTGGCTCTCCAGTGTGGAGTGAAATTGCAGGATGTAGAAAAGAACAAATCAAAGGCTATAAAGGAAAATATCCCTTCGCTGTGGAAGCATTAGCAGGAACTGTGGGCAGTGCAAGGTGAATTGTCTTATTCCACTTGACTAGAAAAGAAGTTGCTTTCTCATAAGGTTTTCAAAGTACATTAAAAAAATACAGCAAGTGAGCATGAAATAGAAAATAGGTCGAGTTTAATTTACTTACAAAGAGGTCCCCCCCTACGCCCGTCAGTTCTCAACTGCCTTTTACATTTGATGAAAGTGTTGACTCCTCAGTTGGCTGGGTGCTTTCCCTGAGCAAACTGGCCAGTGACTTAGTCTAAGGCCACTAACTCCACTGCTAGTGGTTCTGGAAACTGTTGCTCAGTCCCTATGATGTGAAAGTGCGGTCAAGAAACTCGCTATCAAGATACCTAGTTTCCTGACTCAGTGCAATAATGAGACAACCCATTTCCATCTCACATCTTCTCTGGGGGTAGGAACACTTGGGAGGGGGAAAGGGTGAGAAGGTACATAGTGACCTCTATACAGAATTCTGAGAGGGAGCTATCACTGGTGGTGTGGAGGTGGGGGGCAAAAAAGAGCTCAAGTTGTTGATGGATGGATCATAAAGAATGAACTTAAAAAGACTTAAAAAAATTTTTAAAGATAGAATTCTTGAGAAGCTGAGGTAAGTACAGAACATAGAACTGTAGGATTCTAGATGTGTGCAGTAGAAATATACTGATCATTTAATTTGTGGGGAAAGAGAGTAGAAAGGCAAATTATCTTCAAGTTCCCATGGGGTGTGATGAAACTTGACTCTAGCTTACTCTGTAGCCCTGGAGATGAAATAAACACAAAGAATTCAAGCACCTTTCTCCAAAAAGTACTTTCCTTCACCCTCACCCTGATGCTGTATGGACTGAATTTACTTTCTCTCCAGAGATGGATGAGGTGACCCTATGCCTTCTTCTTTCTGCCATATTTTCTATTAAAAATATACCACAGAGAAAGAAAATGCTGATGGGCAAGGGAAAGGGACATTTTTCAGTCACCCAGCAAATACTCACTGACTGTTCATTGTGATCCTGGTATTTCATGGAGGATCTAATAGGCACTCTGTCATGGAGCACTCACCTTAATATGGTGGAGATAATATAGGACGTAAGTCTACACAAGGTATGGCTTCGTCTATCAGGAGGTGATAGTCTACGGACAATTTAAACAAGACATAGGCAGTCCCAGAGTGGCTGATATTCTTATATATAAAGATTTTGGGGAAATTCATCTTGATATTATTATTATTTGAGCAGCAATAAAAAGAGTGAAGAAGTGAGCTTGATGGATCTGGAAGAAAGCAGCAGGACAATCAGGTGCAAAAGCAGGTGTCTACTGCAAAAGCCCAGGCAATGCACCTTGTGAGCAATGAAAGAAAGCGATGGATGGAGTCTGCACCTATTTTGAAGGTAAGGGAACTCTGCTGATGGATTGAGGCTGGGATATGTAAAAGAAAGAGGCGGTAAAAAAGACAGCAAGGCTTTGGGCCTGAAAAAGTGGTAGAATGGAGAACTTACCATTTATGGAGCTGAAGAGGACTTACAGAGGAACAGCTCAGAGAGAGGCCAGAATCAAGCTTATTTTTAGTCATAAGATTGATATGGTTATTAGATAATAAGTGAAGACATTGAAGAAACAATTAGGTATGGGAGCCAGGAATGCAGGGGAGAGGTTTGAGCTACAGAGATAAATTAGTGAGTCATCCATTGTAAGTGGCACTGCAACCCCTGTGGTAGGACAAGATCTCTAGGGGATGCTTTGGCTAAAGAAAGTAGGGTTAGAGTCATGGGGAACTCCACCATTTAGAGGTTGGGGGATGAGGAGGAAGCATCACTGTGACTTATGGGAGAGTGGTTAAAGACTTAAAAGCGGGGAGTCGGGCTGTAGCACAGCAGGTTAAGCGCAGGTGGCGCAAAGCACAAGGACCGGCGTCAGGACCCCGGTTCGAGCCCTGGATCCCCACCTGCAGGGGAGTCGCTTCACAAGCGGTGAAGCAGATCTGCAGGTGTCTACCTTTCTCTCCCCCCTTTGTCTTTCTTCCCCCTCCTCTCTCCATTTCTCTCTGTCCTATCCAACAACAACAATAATAACTATAACAATAAAACAACAAGGGCAACAAAAGGGAATAAATAAATGAAATAAATATTGAAGAAAAAAAAGAGTTAAAAGCGGTCCAGGAAGCAGTGGCTTTCATAGGACAAGTCAAGAGTGGCTCAAACAGGAAGGTAAGGTCTGTCTTGGCGAGGAAAAACATTTTATGTTCATATTACATGTCACACAAATGGAGCATGTCGCTGCTGTGCCCAGCAGGCATGCCATACCTAATCTTTGGGACCGTGAGCATACTGGAAGACTCCAGGGAACATGATGGATAGGACAGGCTATATGGAATGGTGGATGGATGCGACCTGGTCCTATAAAGCACTCCAAAGCAGAGTTCTTTGTCTGCAGCTGGTTGCTTACAAGGAAGTCAGGAAAAGATCTCAGCTGCTTTGAAAGAAAACAAACACCACATTATGAATAGCCAACAGGGCAAACCCACAAGGCACTTGGGGGCAGTCCCTGGAAATGGAGAGTAAACCTTCACTGACAGTCTGCAAGCAAATGCTGTCTACTGCCTATAACCTCAGGGACACAAATTCTGCCAACAAACAGTAGTTATATAAAAGGGTCAGGATGAAGACCACAGACATAGTTGCCACCTTGAGAGTATCCCAGTGAGACCCTAAGCAGAATATCCAGTTCTGTTTCACCAGACTTCTGGCTGGCCTTCCAAAACCATGAGATAATAAATCTGTGTTGTTTTAATGTTAATGATGTGATCATTTAAAATGAAGCAATTAAATGATGATCTCTAGCAAGACTGAAGATTTAAAAACGTATGATAGCAAAATGGGGGAAATGAGGAGGTAGGGGGTGGAAAGAGACGAGGGGAGGGAGGGGAAGAGGTGATAATAAATGCATCTGTACAGATCTTTTCAGAAAGCTATTAATAATAGAGTAAATAACTCATCACTGAAAAAGGAATTTGAGAGGAGAGACAATGATTTATGGATGAATCCATGAGGGTTTTGGAGCAGATGCTTGGGCAGACCAGCCACCACACTGTTCTGGCAGCTCCTCCGGGGACATCACTCCCTCTGCTCCATAGGCAATTCAGGACTTGCTCCCCAGCAATCACTGGCCTCAGTTGGATGCTAGAGTGACAACTTCTACACATGGCTCTCAATCATGAACCACAGATTCTTACAGTTGTTTTTTTTTAATATGGTACTACCTATAACCTGCTATTGATTATCTTCAAGTTCTAGAAATTAAATTCTGAAGGGGAAGGTACTTTTCATGTTCACAGGAAGTAAAGGAAGTCACGGAAGACCAAAGACCCAGGCTTTATTTTTGGCTTTATCTTCTACCACTATGTCACTTCCTTGACTTCAGAACTTCAGGTATCTCCACCTGTGACTGTAATTGGGGGGTGGGGAGTTCAATTCTGACCTTTTCCTGACACAGAGAATGGTAGTGATAAACAGCTATGTGGAGAGTCATATGAGGTACCATTACTGTTTCAGCTTTGACTCTGAGCTTGATAGTTTATAGTTCATCTCAGTCTCAAAGATTTTTCATTAAAGTCTGTTAGCCTCCCAGTCACATGGGACCTACTACCCTTAAATATCACAATGTTAGGATGTTTCTCTAAGTAATTAGAGACACTGAGAACTTGGGGATGAGATTTGTTCCCAACATAGGTAATAGTATCATAAAGGCAAAATTTCACTGCAATAAATATTATTACAATACTATGCTTTTAAAATATTTTAATTTTTTAATATTTATTTATTCCCTTTTGTTGCCTTTGTTGTTCAATTGTTGTAATTATTATTGTTGTCATCGTTGTTGGATAGGACAGAGAGAAATGGAGAGAGGAGGGGAAGGCAGAGAGGGGGAGAGAAAGATAGACGCCTGCAGACCTGTTTCACTGCCTATGAAGTGACGCTCCCTGCCAGTGGGGAGCCAGGGGCTTGAACTAGGATCCTTATGCTAGTCCTTGTGCTTCATACTATGTGCACTTATCCTGGTGTGCTACCACCCGGCCGCCAGCCTGTTTCTTTCTTTTCCTAGTGGGAGAGAAAGACAGACACCTGCAGACCTGCTTCACTGCTTGTGAAGTGACTCCCCTGCAGGTGGGGAGCTGGGGTTTCGAACTGGGATCCTTATGCCAGTCCCTGTGCTCTGCGCCACCTGCACTTAACCTGCTGCACTACCATCCTACTCCCCTAAAAATATTTTTATTTATTTATTATTGCATAGAAACAGGGAGAATTTGATACGAGAGAGGGAGATAGAGACAGAGAGAGACCTCCAGCCCTGCTTCTCCTCTCGTGAAGCTTGCCCCCCTGCAGGTAGGGACTGGGGGTTTGAACCCGGGTCTCAGTGCACTATAATGTGTGCTCTTAACCAGGTGCACCACCACCTGGCCCCACAATGCTATGCTTTAATGCCATCATGAAATAAGTACTTTCTCTAATGATCTAAAATTAGAAAAGAAAAAAAAAACACCTCATAGTGAAAACTTGTCCTGTTTCTTGAAAAAGTTTGATGGTGAGCTATCTGTGGGGGACAAAGGGAACCTGAATGAGTTATTTAAATGCACTTCTGTGATCCTGCAGACACTACCCTTCAGGGCTTCTTTTCACTCTTTCCACAACCACAAGTGGCTGAAATAATATTCTACTTAACTTCCCACCTGAGCCCCAAAATAAATGGTCCAAAGGAGTAGAGACAGAACAGAGTCAACCAATTTTCATCTAGTAGGTTGGAAGCAGTCCTTTTAACCTTTCAATTCACAGAAAGAATGGGCATAGATAGTGACCCTCCCATTGGGGTTATTACTGGGGCTTGATGCCTGCACAACTCCACCATTCTAGTGACATTTTATTCTCCCATTTCCTTTCTGAAAGAGTGAAAAGAGTGGGAGAACGATAGAGAGAGGGAGGAAGGGAGAGAGACAAGCTTGTGAAGCTCCCCTTCTACAAGTGGGAACAATGGACTTGAGCCCATGTTCACTCGTGGTGCTGCCTGACCCTTAAGAGTTATCTTCACTCTCATGACAAGTGACAACCCATCATTCCAACAAAACCCCATTGTGCCAATGCTTGGGAAATAGTAGCAGAAAGGCTATCTCATAGCTTCTTCATAGAAAGGCTGATTTGGGGGGCCGGGTGATAGCACAGTGGGTTAAGTGTACGTTGCACGAAACACAAGGACCAGCATAAGGATACTGGTTCGAAAACCCAGCTCCCCACCTTCAGGGGGTGTCACCTCACAGATGGTGAAGCAGGTCTGCAGGTGTCTATCTTTCTCTCCCTCCTGTCTTCACCTCCTCTCTCCATTTCTCTCTGTCCTATCCAACAACAACAAAAGCAATAACAACTATAACAATAACAACAAGGGCAACAAAAATGGGAAAAATGGCCTCCAGGAGCAGTGAATTTGTAGTGTAGGCACGAGCTCCAGTGATAACCCTGGAGGCAAAAAAGAAAGAAAGAAAGAAAGGAAGGAAGGAAGGAAGGAAGGAAGGAAGGGAGGAAGGAAGGGGTATGGGACATAGTCTTTTGGTGGTGGGAATGGTGTTCATGTAAAAAAAAAAAAAGAAAGAATGAGAGAGAGAAAGAAAGAAAGTGTACTTTAGGAATACACTATTTTAAGGACTGACAATGTCATTTGATTTTTTTTTTTTCAGGCAAAATCAGAAGAATTTTATCTCTAGTCTATGACTTTGTTTAATAGTCATGCTGATTTGTCCCTCAGACACTATGCGAACACCTATAACACTGGGGAGCAGCAGTGCAAACAGAGGTCGGCTCCCAGGGAGGGGTGGGTGGGGTGAATGCACTGACAAATGTGGTAAGTGCAACAGAGGAAGGACACAGAAATGACAGCTGGAGGTGTCACTGTTATTTATATAGGGTGGCTACTGATTGGTCACACTGATAAGGTGACATCTGAGTGGAGAACTAAAGAAAGTGTTGAGAGAGAAGTCATGTGACGATTTGGGGGAAGACCTCTACACACGGGAGCAGAGCATGTGAAAGTGCTGAGACAAGACCACATTCAGCATCCACTAAGCATTCACTTGTTCACCCATACATCATCATCGTCCTTCTTTTTCTTTCCTCCCCCGTCTAGTCTTCATTATAACTATTACTAATAAAAGCACTGCTTAGTTCTGGCCCAAGTTGGTGTGGGGACTGAAGCAGGGACCCCAACATGAACATTCAACCTGTTACCTTTGTGCCACCTCCAACCCTCTGAGCCTCACTATTTTATAAATAATAACTTAATGCCAATCATGCACTTTTGTTAAACTTGTATTCTTTTCTGCTTATGAAAGGCATATGTGTTGAGTGGCTACTATATATCTGTCACAGGAAGAAAGTAGAGATGAGGCACACAAGATCCATGCCCTTAAAAAGAGTACAACCCAACTCGGAGACATACATAAGTCAATCTAGCACCTCAAGGGGCTTTATACTTGTGGGGAAATAGCATCATCTTTGGGGAGGGAAATCCTAGTCCATCCGAGTAATTTTCCTCCTTGAGGCATAGGACATGGGGCAAGTGAAATCAGCTTTGCAGAATTTCCATGAGCATGTACACGCAGTGTATAGCAAACAGTAGGCATTTGGTTAATGTAACTTTTCTTCCTTCTCTCCTATAAATAACAGGACAAGACAGCTAACTAGTTGAACACCCACTGTCTGCAGTATGTGTTCATCACCTTAACACTTGGTATACCGGACTGTGGCTAACCCATCTCCCATACTAAATCAAGTTTTCTTGAAGATTAGGAGTATCTGTTCTTCACTTCCGTTCGGTCCAAGCCAACATCTGACATGTGCTAGACTGCTGAGTAAATGTCTACCTAACGAGTAGAGTCAATGAAGACTAGAACTGGAGTGGTCAGGACTGTCTATCTCAGATAGCGACATGAAAACACAGCAAGGTTAGGTTATATGCTCTCATTAAAGATATATTTATTGGGTAGATGCAGATAAACTGAGGGAGAAGGGGGAAATGCAGGGGGACAGTGACACCTGCAGGGTTGCTTCACCATGCTTGAGGTTTTACATCCTTTCAGAGGGGGACCAGGGGCTTGAACCTAGGTCCCTGCACAATGTACCATGTTCACTTAACCAGATGTGCCACTGCCTGCCCCCTAGGTTATGTATTCTTGATTATATTAGCAGTCCTCAGACATCAGGCATTCTGTATGGTTTGTACAGGTCCTGAACCTTTTACAAAGCTATTGAAGATCCTGAAAAGTGCTATATTACAGAGACTAGACTATACTGGAACCACATAGAGTCCTTACATGCATTCCTTACAGTGCTTTTGAGCAACGAGGACATGGTTAAGCCTTTATTTACAACGTCAATGGAAACAACTCAATCCTCTGGATGATGGAGGAGAACCTACTGTGGATTAGTTTTAGCTTCTAGCCAATTTCATTTTCTCTTTTCATGTTCACTCTCAGAGAGAGAAATGGAGCGGTTTCCAACTATCCTTGACACACAGAAGAAATAGGGTGAGTATTTGCTGAAGGAATGAAAGAATGCTGAATGAACTCTTTTTCACACAAATCACTCAGACGCTGATGCTGACTTCCATCAGACGCCAAGCTCCGCGACATTCATCACGGCTGGATTATTGCCCCTTCGTCCACTACCAGCTCTTCACACCATCACGTTTTTAGAGCTTCTGTAGTAGTCACCACAGCAGACCTCAAACACCACAGAGGACCTCACACTGCTGATGACCTGGACTAACAGAGAAGCAGGTCCCTGACTTCCGTGGGCTCTTGCTGGACATTACTATTCTCCCCTTGCATGTTTCCTAACTTCTCTTGACTCTGTAATTTTCTGCATGTTCTCTGAGTTATAGCCTTGTCTTCTCCCAGAGAGAAAATCAACGAATTATCTCATTTGCGACTTTTCGAGGAGTGTGGAAGTCACAAGTCCAATCAGATCTGTTCCATGTGCTTACTCTCCTCACTAACCTGCTTGTTTACTGTCTCTGTTCTTCCCTGATCCTCTCTAGGCCGTCTTAGATGGTTTTCTTCAGTCTTCTGCTGACTACTTCCATGTCCTCGGCCCTGCTTTTACCTAGTCTTCCCATTACCCAGTGCTGATTTCCTCTCTAGGACTTAACCAAACATCTTTTAGAGATCACAGAACCATTTCACTGTGAGAAGCGCAGGGTGAAGATGAGGAAAAATCTCTCCCGGAGAAGTGACCTTGTGACACATTACTTCTTAGTGCTGTGGGAGTTAACTCCCTTGCTCGGCAAGAAAGTTTCCTCCTTGTTGATAGCTTCTTCTTCGTGCATTACGTGCTTGTCAAGCAAGGCTTGGATGTTCTAGAGAGGGAAAACTTCTCAGAAAGAGCAGGGCTTCCATTTCCTTGGGTATACTCCCGAATTTGAAACGAAGAGGAAAAGGCTCCTGCCAAGTCTGTGTCGTGCATGGACATTTGTTCTTAACCTGAGAGTTCTTGGCAGCGCTCTGAGCACGCACCTCCCTTCATCTATCCCTGGGCAGGACATACATGGAAAATGTATACTTGGTTTTCCTGTTGCTTCATCCCTGTGCATTCCCCTGGTGGTGTCAATCACTAAGAATGTTAGGAAGGCCAAGATTTGCAGTGTTCCCGACTCTGAGGCCAGCACAAACCAGCAGTAACTTTCCCTGATACTGTCAAGACGTTCAAATCTTGTTTCAAAAACAGCTTGAAGAAAGCCCTATTTATAGCGAGCTCTGTGTGTATTTTGAGTCTCCCAGGAAAACCTTGCATAAAAGTCACTAGAGTGAAATGAGGAGGGTGGGCAGGGGCCATGCCATGCTTTCTATATATTTCTTTCCTGTCTTAGTATTTGGGGGGAGGACTAATGACTCCTTGTGGAAAAAAAAAAAGCCAGGGTGTACTAGGGTTTGCTACAATGGGAGACTCCAGGGGAAGATTCTTCTATGTACTCTGGTTGAAAATAAAGAATGAAGTGAACTGACATCCTGTTGCACTTAAGACACAAATGCCAACATGGTCATAGCATGATTTTCCTAGTCCTGTCTTGCTTTGTTTCTCTTTCCATTCCTGTATTAGATACTGCAAGGCAGGGGAAGAACTTGACGGCACTCTTTTCCTTGCAGTGGTATATCTGTGTGCACTGCCCAGATATATTTTTTTTTTTTGCCTTATTGTTTTAAGGAAAGTAGACAGCTGTTAAAGGAATGAATACAGAGGACTTTCCCTGTTTGAGGAGACATGTCACATTCCTCTCCTGAAATGGTCTTTTTCTATGGTGAGTTTTCCCAGGTGTGAGCAGGCTGGGTTTTATGTATAGTACCTTAAAGTGATACCCCTGGTTGTTCTCTGAAGGGAGAACTTTAAAAACATCAACAACACCACCCCAGAAGCATAGAGGACAAGGGGCCCTATGATAAGAAGCTTTAGGACGCTCTTAGGATACTGACACAGAGAGGGCTAAGCAGTGTACCCTGGAAGAACTGTATTCTCCCTTGAACTTGTGATGCTGTGTCCTGGTTGGCTGGTGCGGCCTCCTGCACGGACAGGAGAATCTTTCATTTGCCTGGGGAGTACTGTCTTCTTTCTGTAGGCTCTGTTCCCTGTCAGGTTGACAGCTCCCAGGTTCTGCCTTCCAGGAGCACTAAAACCATCTGCGTCTCCTCTCTGAAGCCTCGGGGAAGACTGCAGCTAGCTGTTCCGGATGTATCCTCCAGAGGAGGTAGTGGTCAGCCTCTGGAGCCAAGGTGTCTGTGGTCTGCTATTGTCCTACTATTCATCACTTCACACAGAACTGTAAATCCTCCTCCCTCCATTCCGATTGGGAGTGGGGGAGGCATAGGAATTGATGAATATTTCATGGAAGAAAAGTAGGAACACATTATTTGGACAAACTACTTAATCTGAGTGCTAGCTCCTCCTCAGATGGGTGGGGGTAGACGCCACATTGCAGCAGAGGTCCGCAGGCTTTCATCTTGAATCATCTCTTCTCCTTTTCCTTTGAGTAGGGCTACACGGAGGCGCCCATCTCTCCACCAAACCGCATCTCTAATTTAAACAGCTGTTAATAAGGGTTAAATCTGCAGGCTGAGCTGGCCCTTCACTTGTTACTTGCAAAGGGGGAAAATCAATGGAGCAGGAAGCCAGAGGGGCGTCCATTTTGAAAAGCCTTAATGAATCGCGCTTCCTTAGTAAAGCTGGCAACCCCCAGTTCTGCTCCCTCTGCCTCCCTTTCACATGGCCAACCCCTCTGCGACACATCAGATTTAATGAGACTGCACAGATCTCAAATAAGGAAGGGGAGCGCTGCTGCTGCTGGGGCACTTTATTAAGGAAGATCAGAGAAAGCTCCCTGGCTGGTAGAAGGAGCCCTTAAAGGCAAAGGATCTTTTGGGGGGAGTGAAAGGAGGGTCCTCATTTTACTGCCTCATGTCCCCTCTGGAGCACCTGAACACACCAATTCAACATGAGATTTGAGGTTTGCACATTACCAAACAGGTCCCCAAGAACCCCAGGCCACATGAGACCAAAGTGGATTACAGTAGGTAACTGGAGACCTTTTGACTTAAGTCCCCCAAGACCCTTTGCCCAAACGTATCAGAAGTAAATGCAAGGGGGTGGGTGGGGGTGCGTATGGGCAGTGGTGCACCTGGTTAAGTTCACATTGTACTATGCATAAGGCCTGGGGTTTGAGCCCCCACTCCCCATCTGTGGTGGTGGGGGGGTCACTTCACAAGCAGTGAAGCAGGTCCGCTGATGTCTTTCTCTCTTCCTCTCTATCCTCCTCCCCTTTCAGTTTTTCTGTCCTATGGAACAACATGGAAAAAGAAAAATAAAGAAAAAATGGCTGCCAGGAGCCTTGGATTTGTAGCGCTTTAGGTACAAATCCCAGCAATAACTCTGGAGGCAAAAAAAAAAAAAAAGTAACTAGGGAAAGACACTCTGCAAGTGGGCAGGCAGTGGTGCATCTGGTGAAGTGCAAGTGTTACCGTGCACAGGGACCGGTGTGTTTCCACACCCCACTCGCAGGAGAAAAGCTTCATGAGCAGTGAAGCAGGGCTACAGGTGTTTCTCTGTGTCTCTCTGTCTCTGTTTCTCTCTCTCCCTATTGTCCTCTTTCTTTGTCCTATCAAAGTTTAAAAAAAGGAAAAAGAGACCATATATATATATATATATATATATATATACACACACACATACATAAAACCTCAACAAGTGTCTTACCTGTGATGGTGATGAATCACTATTATAACCATATTTTCCAAATCAATAATTAAATTCCTTATTTGGCCAATAAGGAGTATACTTATGCACAAGATGGATAAAAAGTTTGGGATTCCAGAAGGCTTGCATATATATTGGCTACAGGTATGAACAACACTAACTGGGCATCCAGAAAAGACTCTTGCCCTGGTGTCTAAGCCTAGCACACTCTGGATTTTTTTTTTCTTTCTTGAATGGCACACAGCTGTTTATTCTTTATTTCATAGTTATAAACTTAAATCTGCAATATAGCTAGACTTGGAAGAGATCAATAATGAAAAGATGGAGCCCAAAGGACGGGAGCAAGAACAGACACTATAGGGTATTTTGAGCAGAGGAGTGAAGAAGTGCTCTCCTGAGCTACAGAAGGAAAGGTCTGCTGGTAAACAAAACAAAAAACAAAAACAAAAACAAAAACACCACAGTTCAAATCTATTAGATTTGCCCAAGTCAGCAGTGGTGATCTTCTTACTGGTCTTATCATTCTCGGACCCAAAGCCCTCCATAGCCTGCACTGCATCAATGCTCTCTTTCACCCTGCCCAATAATACCACATGCTTGCCAGCCAACCATTCAGTCTTAGAAGTGCTGATGGAGAAGTGGGAACCGTTTGTGATGGGCCCAGCATTTGCCATTGACAAAGATGCCAGGGCCCCACGCTTCAGGATGAAGTTCTCCCAGTAGATGCACTTGCTTCCAAGGCCATTACAGTGTGTAGAGTCACCATCCTTTATGGCACATAAATGCAGGGATAAATCTGTAACAGCAGGAACCTTGACACCCACACCCTTTCTCTCTAGTGCTCAGAGTGAGGATGTTTTCTGGGGTCTTTGGAACTTTGTCTGCAAAGAGCTTGAAGAAGACATGGCCCAACGGTTCACTGTTGATCTCGAGATATTAGGACATGACATTGAGAAGTTTGGCAGAAAGGGACCCAGACTGAGGTTATCATCCCTGGGTTCAAATTACCACTTCTTAGGCAAAGTAACTTTGTGCACTTCTTCTTTTAGCGTTTGCCCTTCTTCCATAGCACTTTGGTTCATTAACAATGCCTGCCACATAGCAGGGACTATTGAAGTGCTGACAGTATAATCTAATTTAAACCTCAAAGATATTCCTCTAGGGTAGGTATGATGATTCCCATTGTAGTTGTAAGAACTCATCATTCATTAGTTTTGTGAGATTATCTAGTTGGTGAGAGGTAAAACCAGGCACCCAAATCAGACGTGTACTTTGAAAGCATGAGTTCGTAACCAGTACTATTACATGACTCAGTCTGGGTCACTTAAAAGCCATGGTCATGCTTTGGTGGAATTAAACTCCAGTATTGCTGTTGAGTGAGGATTTCTGTTCTCCATTTCTGTATCTCAGAGTTCTTGGGTTTCTCCCTTGCTCACAATCTCAGACTTTCCTTTAATCCTGTTTTAGTAGGTTTACATCATAATTCTTACACGAATTTCTTTATTTGTGTGACTAATCTCATCAGGCCATTGTAATTTTTAATTGAGGTTTCAATTTGAGACCTGCTTAGGAAGTCTTTCTCCATGCCACAGATGAATCAAGAGAGAAGTTCAGATTTGGAAGAAATCGTAACACAGCCTACCTTGATTGCCTTGGTCTTTGGTTTAAATTTTTCCTCTGGGGAAGTGGACATTCACTACTATTAACTTGGTTCTGCTGAGTGCAGACCATGGGTATGTGTGTCAAGGTAGATAACCGGGGTGAGGGCAGGCCCAACTCTCCTAAATGGACTATAAAGAAAGCCACTTCACCTGGTAGGTCTCAATGACTTTCATCAGAAATACACAAATATCTCAAGCTTTAGAAGCCCAGAAAAAAACAGTTGCAAGGAAGGCTGGCAAAGAAATTCCATCTGAATATGGGGAGAGACCCTGGGGAATGGATGCAGGAGGTGAGGGAATGCAGCACTGGGACACTGGGACCTTTTTAGAAGGTGCTGGAGGAGAGCAGCAAAATTAAAGCCTTAACTTGGGGCCGGGTGGTGGCACACCTGGTTGAGTGCACGTATTACAATGCTCAAGGACACAGGTTCGAGCCCCCAGTCCCCAGCTGCAGGGGGAAAGCTTTGCGAGTGGTGAAGCAGTGCTGCAGGTGTCTCTCTCTGTCTCTCCCTATCAATCCCTTCCCTCTTGATTTCTGGCTATCCTTATCCAATAAATAAAGATTTTAAAATTTTTTTTTAAAAAAAGCCTTACTCTTTTGAGGACACTATTTTATTTCTTTTCATCTCAGCTGCCCATCTGGACTGTTCAAACTGAAGAGTTCAGAAAGGCAAGCCAAGCTAATACATCCAGCTATTTGGTCAATTCCCCTTGCCGGCTCCATGCTCAAGCTCATGGTCTGATTTCCTGTCTGGGTAGACAGCATATGAACCTGATCTAGAAAAGGAGGTATGAGGTTTCTTTTGTACCAGAGATATAAATGGAATCCATGATAGAAACCTGTGACACGAAACAGGATATAGTGACAATCTGTAGTAAACTGGTACCACAAAAGGGCCACAAAAGGCAAGCTCTCCATCCAATCCTAAAGCACTAAAGATGAACTTGGCCCGATTTTTACCTTGTTCACATTACTCTGAACAATGAAGTATGGGTGGAAAGGAAAAGAAACTTCTAGGAGATGGATAGACTCAGTGACCGTGACGTTTAGGCATAAACATGAAATCTGTGTGCTGGTCCCTAGAAAAATGTCAAAACCCAGGGGTTTTGTTTTGATTTGCTATTGTCTACAAATACACCACCTCATCCAGGCACTTTCTCCCTTGCAGAGGTCAAGAAGTTCCTGATTCGAGGCAGGAGAAAGTCAATGCTCTTCCACAATCATGCAGAAACTAGTACTGCAGGGTACTTGGTTCTGGAGTGTGATCCAACAGAGCTGACTGTCAGCTTCTGCTCTGGCTTGGGAGTGGGCTACGGGCTGTGACACTCCAAGGACAATCCTTTGGAAGAAGCCATAGCACATCCTTCCTAGATTATTGCTAGGTCTTTGACTTCTATTTTTCATGCAAGAAAAGGGGCACTCACTAGTATAAAATTGGCATCTGCAGAGTGCAGAGCTATTGATACGTGCCATGTGGGGACAGAATGATAAAGAGGAGAATGTTCTGCTTATTATGAGGTCCGTGAAGACACAGAGGAAGGGAGTCAGGCAATGGTGCACCCGGTTAACTGCAATTACCAAGTGTAAGAACCTGGGGCTCAAGTCCCTGCTCTCCACCTGCAGGGGACCTGCTTCATGAGCAGTGAAGCTGGTGTAGGGGTATCTTTCCCTCTCTCCCTGTCCTCTCCCAACTTTTCTCTGTCGTATCTAATAAAAAATTAGAAAGAAAAAAAAAAGGCTGCCGGGAGTGATGGACTTATAGTGCTGATTCTGAGACCCAGCAATAACCCTGGTGGCAAATACACACACACACACACACACACACACACACACACACACACACACACGGGGATAACCATAAACATTAGTAACATAGCCTAGCTGGTCACAGTTTCCTCACCTGTAAGTGCAGTAAGCACTGTCCCCACTTGATTGGACACTGAGAGAGCAAGCAGGGCAATCTGCACCAGTGCACCAGTTGCCTTAGCTCACAGCACACTGCACATGGAGTGCTCCACCAGCTTGGCACAGCCACTCTCAACAGTAGGCAGAAAGAAGGGATGTAACAGGTGAGTTGTGCAGTCCATGAAAGAGCTTTCTGCTGAGGAAACAGGGAGATCCGAAATATCAGCTGGCTGGCTAAGACTAAACTTGGGCTTCAGAGTAGCCAAACTCAAACGTCAGGGTCAGCTCATGGTTTCACGACCGGGTGGCTTTGTGAAGAATCCTTACTGCACATGTGTGTTGGTATGGTTCTAACTCTGCTTCTAAAAACCCCTTTTGTTTCACTGGTTTAATCCATCCCTGCATAACACTGTATTCTGTTTACATAACCACTGTTAACTAAGCACTGTCCTGCCTACAGGGCATTGGTTTAATCCCCACTGGCTCATGATGTCTTTTTGCTCCGCCCCCTCTCATAGTCACCCTGAATTGCACCAGTCACTTTTCACTCCACCCTCTCTACATCACATCCTGTTTCCGCCCTACTTGGCAAGTATATATATAAGAACAGGATTGTGATTATAGTTAGTTTAGACGGCTTAGATTGTGCTGCGTTTCACATGAATAAAGAGATACTGCGTACAGCTCAGCCATGAGTCCCTGGTCATCTGTCTCCCACCTGCGAAGCTAGCCAGGCACATGTGTAAGCTCTGTGTGCTGGTTCACGCACACTAACTGACCTGCTGTGCTCAATGGCACAGTCTATTACTCTGTTTCTCATCAAAGCTGACGGCATTGGTTCTGGATGTCGTAGGGTAAGGAAACGCAGATGGCTAAAAGGCAAAGCTAGAAAAAGAGTCTAAATCTCAGGAAAAAGAACTTCAGTCCCAGCTGGCAGTGAACCAGAGAGCTTGGCCATCGGTGACACTGGGCAGTAGGAGAGGGTCTCCAGAAGGCTATTCGTAAGGGCACAAGGGTACAACTTGACAATAAGCCCATTTTGTTCCTCAAGGGCAACACTTGATGACTGTATTCAATGCCAAAGTCTGGACAAGCCTGGGGACGAGGGTTAATCTGCGGCTTGATGAAGTTGCTTTACTAGATGTTGCAGAAAGGAACCGGGGAGCTGTAGAGAAAGGAGAAGCTGCTCTCCAGGCAGAGCAGCGTGGCTCTCACCTGTGCGGCTCCCCGGTCTCGCCGCCCACGCTGGAGAAATGTCTGCAGCTCCGTGTCCCAAGGGCTCCTCCAGCGATTTCACGCTCTTGTGAAAACTGAGATCGAGAAAGCAGAAATGATGGGAGAAAAGAAAGGAATAGGACCAAGGGAAGGTTGGAAGGAAGAATAGAATGAAGGGAAGGGGAAGGGAAAGGTATGGAGGAAGGTGGGAAGGAGGAATGAGGGGGGAAAAAAGAGTGAGACGGCTCCCCACCTGCAGGGGCATCGCCTCATAGGCGGTGAAGCAGGTCTGCAGGTGTCTATCTTTCTCTGTCTTCCCCTCCGCTCTCCATTTCTCTCTGTCCTATCTAACAATGACGACATCAATAACAACAATAATAATAACTACAACAACAATGAAAAACAAGGGCAACAAAAGGGAAAATAAATAAATAAATAAATAAATAAATAAAATTTTAAATGAAAAAAAAGAGTGAGAGAGAAGGAATGTGGGAGGAAGGGCAAGTGAGTGAAGCAGAGAGGAAGAAGGAAGAAAGGAGGAAGGAAGATGCTTCTATTTGCTAGTGAGGGGTAGGCGTGGGGTACAACTATCTTCCCAGAAAGAAAAACATCTAGGTGATTTGTGAAGAGTAAGTGAGAGAAGGGTGAGGTGAGGGTTAAATATCCAAGAGAAGAAAAAAATGCAAAAGATCAAGACTCAATAGTGCCAAGAAGTTAGGAGCATTGAATAGCCAAGGACATTTGGCTGAGTGTGTGGTGAGGGAAGTGGTATTATTAAGTCCAGGCATTTCAACTCTACAACTCTGGGCAAACTTCAAAACAAATGGACAAAAACACTAGCTGTGGTTCAGAGCGGTGTTGCCTGTCAGACCCTCCCTAGGGTCTGCCCTCCCCCCAGCCCCACTGCTCTGTCCAGTCCCCCAGGACCAGCCTCCCCACCAGGGCACTAAAGGAATGTAGGTGGGATCCGCCCTGCTAGGGCTCTAGCAGGGATAACAGAGTCCACAGCCAGCTCCCAGATGAGTGGTTCAGAAGACAGAGGAGAATGTTAACTACTTTGTTTCTGGGTTCTGGACTTGACTGCAACATTTCAAAATGTTTTACTGTTTTCCCTCTGGTTTTCACCTCTTTTCTTCCACAATTAACTGGTCATTGTTCCCCTACTCAGTGAGGAAGACAGGTAGGGGCGGGGCGGGGCGGGGGGCTTGAGGGAACAGAGATCAACATCTATGCAGCCACAGCTAGGAGGGACAACTCAACAAACTGACCTTCAGCCTGCGAAAATAACTCCAGATTTGAAAAGGGGGTTGATGAGATTTATCATGGGGGCTGGGGTGGGACTCTGCCAAAAGAGATCCTTTTTTGTCTCTTTTTCCTCATGCTGAGGCCTGCCAGCCTCCCTGAGCCTTGCTACCTTTAAAGAGTTAAGTGAGAGGAAACACAGTTTGGAAGAAAGTGTTTCACAAAAGACTAGAGAAGAGGCTGCCTAGTATTTACATCATTTGGCAAAGGGAAGCTGGGTCCTGAGACAGAAAAGCCTGAGAGAGTCAGGAAGAGAAGGGAGAGTGGAAAGGATGGTGGGAGGGAAGAAAGAAGACAAAGGCAGGAGGGATGAGGTCCCAGGAGATGGAGAAAATGAATTAAGTTCTTATACAAATGCATTTCAAAACCTACCCCCACTGTCTATTAGAGTTATGGCATTCTGTGCAAATAGCCAAGCCAAGACAGGATCTTAACCTTCAAAAAACAGACAGGCCAGAAGTTTAAGCATTTAAAACATTTTAAAAATAATACCCCCCCACACACACACACACACATGCACACACACTTGTTTATGCAGTGAGACTCCTCTGGGCGTGAAACTTCATACTCAAAGCAACCAGAAGTCAATAGTTGAATATATATCATTAAGAACAGATGAAAGCAACAGCTTCTGATTTAAATGAAAATAGGATACAGTGTTAACTATTGTTTGTGCCATGACTTACTTCTAATTTGGTCATTATCTTGAATACAACCCAATCAATCTCACAAAATGTTGCAACTCAACTCCCAAGCTGTTTTTATGGGGGAAAGTCCTTGAGCTCCTTTCTTCTTCAGGGACTTGGACTCCAAGCCTAGAATACCTACAGCTGACATCAGGGAACCACTCAGGGCATGCTTTACATGTATGCACACAAGTAACTTCGGATACTGCTGTGCCCCAGAGGTGTCCTCTCCACAACCCCAGGCACGCACGCGTGTACACACGTCCAAGCACACATGAGAAAACACGATGAACCATCCAGATTCCCAGGGAGAAAGGCTTTGGCAGGATATCCAACTGTTGCGCATTTCAGCATGAATAATATGTAAAGGAGATCAAGAAACAAAGGGCAAAAAGTCTGCCACTCATGGACTGAGCACCCTCTGTTGTGCCTTGGTCCAGCATGTCTTTATGTGTAATATCACAATCATCTAGTTTCATTACTGCTTTTAGAGTCATACTTTAATACACTGTCCACCCAGAGTCATCTGCCCTGGGAAATTGTTAGAGAGTCCATTTCTATGTGAAAAGCCATCTGTGAGGAGCTGGAAGACACACAGCTGCAGACAGCTGGAGGGCTAGGATTGGAAGTGATCTTTGGAGAAGGAACTCTGGGTTGCAGCTCCCACCCCACCCCCACCCCCGCCATGTGTGGGAAGGCTTGTCAGCAGAGCTTCTCCAGCACCATAGTTGCCTTTCTTATTTATTCAAACTAATCGACCAAACCAAGGCACCTGAGACCTGAGTAGAGTTTCCAGAGCTCCCATTCCACCATTTTATAGAGACATGTGTGGAATATTGTGGCCTTATCCTCCTGGGACCACCCACTTTTAATCCCCTCTGACTTGGGGACTGGAGCTTGACACCAAGACCATGCCTTTTCTGGGCTCTAGCAGAAATGGAGGCAAAACCCTTGAAATCAATTCAATTTTGAAAGAATGAAAAAAAAATTTTTTTTGAAAGAATGTTTGGTGAGGATGAAGAGAATGGCAGTGAAAGGCAAGAGAAGGCAACCTACACTAACTTTTCTTTACTCTGGAGAAAAACAGAAGTTGGAGCCCAATGATTTGAATTCCTCATGGGAATTCTTGCATCATCAACATAAACAAAAATTTACATAGTCAGAGAAAGCTAGTAACTCTTCCCAGCACGGATCATCTACAGGCTTTGTTTTCAGACTCTGTCATTGCAACTCATCATTGACTAAGAGACCGACTGTGCTTTTAAATACAAGTTCTAAGGGAACTGGGCGGTAGCACAAAGGGGTAAGCGCGCGTGGCATGAAGTGCAAGGACCTGTGTAAGGATCCTGGTTCAAGCCCCCAGCTCTCCACCCGCAGGGGACTCGCTTCACAGGCGGTGAAGCAGGTCTGCAGGTGTCTTTCTCTCTCTCTCTCTGTCTTCCTCTCCCCTCTCCATTTCTCTCTGTCTTATCCAACAATGACGACATCAATAACAATAACAATAACTACAACAACAGTAAAAAAAATTAGGAAAACAAAAGGGAAAATAAATAAATAAAATTAAAAATTTTAAAAAAATGTTCTAAGCAAAGGAAATGAAAAGTTACAGGGGAGAAAGGAACAAAGGAAGACCTCCTCATTTAACTGTGAGGTGAAGCATAGGTGTTGGGCCCGTGAGAATGTGCTAGGTCCAGCCCAGCACAGTATCTTCTAGAACAAGGGAAATGACCTAGTGGCTGAAACGGGGTGATATTAATTCTGTAATCTTTGCTTTATAGTTTGTAATTGCAGGCTTTTCAAATCATCTCATTTGAGACTTCAGAAACTCAGCCAGTTAGCAGAATTTGATGATACAGTTCCCAACTAGGGAGGCACACAGTGGCACATCTGGTTGAGTGCACATGTCACATTGTGTGAGGACTTGGGTTCAAGCCCCTGTTCCCTTCCTGTGGGGAGAAGTTTCACAAGTGGCAAAGCAGTGCTGCAGGTCTCTCTCTCCATCTCTAAGTCCCCTTCCCTCTCAATTACTCTCTCTCTCTCTCATAAGTAAAGTATTTTAAAATATATAATGTTCCCAACTAACAGACAGTAATATCAACAGAAATTATGTGTGTAGTTTCAACTGGCTCCGTGATGGTTGCTGAGCTCAGAAGGATGCACACAAGAACTCCTAGGGCTGCCTTTCTCCAAGGATTGGTGGAAGGTAACTTTAAGACCACATGCAAGAAAGTTCTTAAGACATTAAGTGCTGAACATATTCATTCATTCATTCATTCCAAGAAAAAAAAGTGTTTGTCCTATGCTAGGGGCCATGTCAGGGGTATAAAGATAAACATATACCCAAATATTTGAGCACAAAAATAAGTTTAAATGAAAACAAGCAACTTAATTACTTGCTTATATTCTCCCTTCTCTACTACCACCCATCCCACTCCCCCACTGGCAGAAAAATAAAAATCCCCGGATATATCCTAGATCATATTTTTATTTATCACATCTATTTTCAGATGAGACAAGAGGTTTGGTAAGCTGTGCGGGTGAGGAACGGGGACTCAGCTGGGTTCTTGGCTCCAGAGCTGGAGTTCTTGGCTCCCAAGATGAGCCGAAGACACAGGCAAGAAGGAAAGGGCAGTGGCAACAAAGCTCAACAGGAAGCTGGAGAAAGGGCACTGGAAGGAGTAGAGGAGTTTTCCAGGAAGCAAAGTGCCTGCAGGGGTCCTCCCTGGGCGTGTACAATGGGGGACGTAATCCTGGTAGTGGACACTGAGGGGAAGTGATGGCAAAGTGATGGCAGGCAGCATGAAGCTGCTTCCTCTTCCTCACATTTCCTTGGCCCGTTCCTTTGGGTTTAATATCAGTGCATATAGGGAACTTCTGCTTCAAATTTCAGTGTTTGTCTTTCCATTGAGTAACAATTCCATTCAAGGAAAAACTGTTCTGGATGGTAAGGAGGGTCACTATTTATTTATGTAAGATGTGGGCAAACCCCTAATCAAAACTTCTGCCATCATCTAAGCTGGCCCTCTCCCAAAGTGCTTTGTGAATATTTTTGCCTAAGGCTCTCAGATCTGGTCTACTACTTACAATAATAGAATCTGGCAATTGTTGAGACTTTGTGTGCATCTGTTGTGTATTTAAGTGGAACCTCATGGAAGATTTGGGAGACTGAGGTCACAAAGGCAACTAGGGGCCCTCCTCACCCCCTCAACCCCGAATCTGGGAAGGCATGATAGGATTCCATCACTCTGTGCCTTTTCCATCTTGTCATCATTGTGGTCATCCTTTCAGCCATGGGTTCTCATAGACTTCAGTCATCATCATGGGACCAGGGGCTAGTCCCTCTGGGGGAAAAGAAAAGTAGCTGGAATGCATATTGAATAGTCAAACAGAAATCGGCGGGTACATATAGATGCAGGATGCATAGAGGAATCCAGAAAATTCTGCATTCAAGCTAGAAGGTTGAAGATGAGGGAGGGCTTGATTTGTGAGAGCCATTGCATTGGGCTGTGGGGAGTGCTGCTGAGTGGGGGGCAGATTGGCCTATTTAAGCAATTGTTATACTCTTCTCAACTCTCACTGATAAGTTTGAAACTTAGTGTTTAACTTTTTAACATTCTAATTTATCATCAGTAGCAGAAATATATTCCAACAGTGCTTTGTGCCTTATACAACCTTGATGCGCTGTTCCTGGCTCACGCTTCTTGTGTGTGTGTGTGTGTGGGGGGGGGGGGCATGGTCTGATTTAAGCTTGTTCTTCTCAGACTTCAGAAACCAGATCTCAGAAGTTCAGTAATTTGGACAGAGTCACTAAAGAAATCAACAGGAAAGGATGGGACTGAAACCAGGCATAAGGACCTGAATTTTCAGGTCATCCATCTATGTCATCCATACTTTCAATTATTAGGACAACCTCTCTGCAGAACACAGATATCGCAAGTAGAGATATGGTAGAAGAGCTACCTTTGCAAAGCCTTTTTATAGGACCGGAATGAGCTTACCTCCTCCACCCCCCACCCCGACCCCCCCCACCCCCCATCCCCAGCTCTATCAGGATAGTCTTGCTTGGGTGTGATTTAAAAGAACGCCTCCCTATCCTGAAGCAGAAGCAGGCCTGAAAGGTTTGGATCCTGAGATTCCATTGAGGAGGATGGCTTGTCTTCACAATGACAAAGAAAGTATGAGGAGTGGGGAGCACCCAGCCACTCCTATTATCTCCATTCACCTAGGCAGAGCACTGACCTTCCCAACTATTTCCCATTTCATTCTATTGCCTTCACCAGTTGCAGTGTTCAGTGTTGCTGCACAAATGAGTCTAATTAGGAGCGTAAGTCTCAAGACTGCAGAAATCACTTAGCTGCTCTCCATGAACACTGAGTCTAAAGGAAAAAGAGTTCAAATGCAGAGCGAAATCACATTATATCAGCCTCTTTCTCTTTTCACTTCCTTATCACCACAATTCTCTTGATTCAGTGCTTCTAACCAGCACTTTACTGGCTGGATTTTCATCTCAGCTCATTCTTCTTTCATCTCTTTTTCCTATGCCTTACAGATAATGTAAAGCAGATATTGTCTAAAAGTTACTTCTACTTTATATAGCAAATCATTTCCAGAGGACAATTATTCTCTTTTGTTCTGTAGAACTAACCTCCACCCCAAAACCCTAGGCCGTTTATCCATCTTAAATACGTTTACCCAGAGCCAACACAAAGAAACATGCTTCACACTTTGCACTAACCTCCCTCACCACCTGGAATAGAAAACAGGGACTGTGTTCAGTCGTTGGCAGAATGCACTTGCTATACACTCCATAAACACAAACTTTGTAGGCATGCACTACTAATAACATCTTTATCTAGAGGTGATTCAGCTGAGATTTCAAAATTGCAGTCATTCCCTCTCTCTCTAGGAGGTAGATACACTAGGAAAATAAAAAACCAGTTTAGATTGAAAGAATGTATGATAGAATATTAGGTATTTTAAAAGACAGGTATAGTTTGCATTGATTAAGGAATATTCATTAAAGAATTCACTGGTTTTCAAAAGATGGGCAAATATCTGGATGAAGAGGAGGAAGAATAGACATATGGAGAATTTACTATTTTCTAGTCCGTGTTCTAAGTGACTGGAACACACATACACACACTGCTATAGGAAGCTATGACGTAGTATTATTAATATGTTTGTTTCTGGATGAATAAACTGAAGAACAGAGTTTAAGTAGCTCCTCTAGAAAATGGGAGAGTCAGATTTTGAGGCTAAGTGGACTAGCAGTGGGGCATATGCCTCTGAATGGTGTGTACCAGAACTCCTGAAGGCTGAAAAGATGGATGGACTAGAAAAGGCTAAGGAGAGAGGCCTGTGAAAGAATTCGCAATGGCTGAGCAGAGGATGGGGCATTAGCATTCTGTATTTCATTTCACTACATGAAGAAATCCTTTCAAAGATTAAATGAAACTTCACTGCCATATTATTATCATTATTTTTTTTTTTTTCCTAACAGGAATATCTGGTGATCATCACAAGATTAGCTTGAGTGAGCCACAACAGTGAGTTAACTTCTATTCATGGGCTAAGTTTTATTTCTTTCCTCTGGTAAAAATAATATTTAATACCCACCTCAGATCATATGATTTATTACCTGTTTGAAAATCCTTTTCATCACTGTATATTTTACCAGTAAATATTTAATCCTTGGCACCAAATGCCACCCTGTTTATTAACTTTAGAGTTCATATTTTATAGTAAACTAGACCCTCAAAGATACCTATGAAGAGAAGACAATTTCATCTATATAATCCCAGAAAAATATGCCAGCAAAGGACCCTCAAATGATGCCATATGATAGTCCTCTTTAAACCCTCCTTAACCAGAATGCCTAGATTATATTACATTGGTCGTGGATCCAAGTTGCCATCAACAGGGGCACAAACAATCACTGTGTGCCCCTGAACATGACCAGGATAAATGGCCTAGCTGGAGGCTTCACGCCTTTGCATGGGTGGTCCCATCTGCCTGATGATTCTGTTTTCCTGTGTTTGAGGCTCGGGTTTCAAAAACTTAAAACCACCAGACTCAGAAAAGATAAATCTTTCTTAGCTTGGTCAGAACATCTAAACCCAATAAAATGCACATTGGTGGCTTTCGAGAGTTACTCATTTGTCTCTCAGGAATGGGCCTCTAGGCCCTTACTCTTCCTGTCCTGACTGCTGGTGCTGTTCCTCAACATGCCATGTCTGCGGATCCATGAATGTGACAGACACTCTATTTATCTAGATAGTCTGTGTTTTCTTTACAGTGCACACAGACTAAGCACAGAAATCTGCTAACGCTTATATGCAAGCACTCTATGTTACTTTCTTTTTGATATTTTTGAAAATTGTACAAAAATGATAAACCTGGGACCCAAACAAGATGTGGAGCTGATTAGAAGAAAATAAAAGGTGTTTGGGACTGATAGTTCCTTTGGCATGAGATGGAAGAAAGTTCAACTTCTGGGGCCAGGCGGTGGGGCACCGGGTTATGTGTATATAGTCCAAGGTGCAAGGACCAGCACAAGGATCCCCATTTGAACCCCCAGGCCCCCAGCTCTAAGGGGATTTGCTTCACAGACCATGAAGCCAGTCTGCAGGTGTCTCTCTTTCTCTCTCTCTATTTATCTCCCTCTCCCCTCTCAATTTCTCTCTGTTCTAGTCAATAAAACAGAAAAAATGGCCACCAGGAGCAGTGGATTTGTAATGTAGGCACCAAGCCCCAACAAAACCAAAAACAAAAAGAAATGTCAGCTTCCCTATGGAAAGGCCTAAGCTCATTACTACAAAAAGGTAGATCTTTAAATAAGTATAAAGACTGGCACACTGCTAAAGATAACCAAAACCACAAGAAAACAGAAGAAAAGAAGTGGAAGAAAGTCACATAAAGACTTAAATATTGTAATGTCAGACGCAGCCTAGAAAAGAAATACATTGAAAATACTTAAGGAAATAGAAGACATGCTTGCAAATGGCTTCAGGCAATAGAGTACTAAAAATGACAGATACGATATATTTGATGAGAACCAAACAGAAAACATCTAGGAATAAAAAGAACACAATTGAAATTAAGATAAGCAGGATAGAGCAGAAAATTTGATAAACTTGAAGAAATGATAAAAATTTTTTGGTTACCCCCTAAAATATGGAAAATAGAATATAGAGTAAGAGAGACAGGATAGAGTAACCAGAAGCGTGGGGGTCGGGCAGTGGCCGGGCGGTGGCGCACATAGTACAAAGTACAAGGATCCCCACTTGCAGGGGGTCTCATCACAAGCAGTGAAGCAGGTCTGGAGGTGTCTTATCTTTCTCTCTCCCTCTCCAACCTCCCCTCCTCTTTCAATTTCTCTCTGTCCTACCCAATAAAATAGGGAAAGAAGAAAAAAAAAAAGGCCACCAAGAGCAGAGGATTCGTAGTGCTGGCACCAAGCCCCAGCAATAATCCTGGAGGAAGAAAAAAAGAGTAAGAAAGGCTCAGAACCTTAATTTGTCTCCACATGTAAGAAGGATGATGGGGCAGAAGCAGTATCTTAAGAGACAACTGCTGAGAATTTTTCAAAATATTTCAAAGTTACCAAGTCAGCTTTAATGGTTTCAATGAATTCTAGGGTAAGTGAAAATACACCTTACCCATCAATACACCAAGGTGAAGACAAACAATACCAGAGACTAAGATAAAGATCATAAAAGTAGATGAAAAAAAAAAAAAGGCACATTATCTTTAAAAAAAATAAAAGTGTGTGTTAGGTTGGCTTCCCAGTACCAAAATGAAAACTGGAAGACAGTGGAATACTAATTTCAATTTGATGTAATTAACTACTAAGAGAGAATACCTTACCCAGAAAGTTTTACATCTTTAATTTTAACTGTTCATTTTGAGTTGGTATAGAAATAGAAAACACATTTACTTTTCTAAGAGTCCTACCAATTACAATGCTTTTAAGAATTATATGGAAGTTACATGGTCATAAGTTAAGACCAAGAAAGATGAAGTCTAATCAAGTGTTTACATGAGGAAGTTGACACTTCTCAGAGTGTCCAAGACTCAAAATCTTTTCACGATACTACAAGGAAGTGGGTCAGTATAAAAGTTGGGCTGGGCATGAAGAATTGTATTTAGCCAATGTTCATGGCTCCAAGATTTCTACCCAGTCAGAATATCTGGTTAAAAGTAACCAGTGTCTTGCTTCACAAGAAGGCATTTTCCAGTTACTGTCTTTCTTGAGTGATCAAAATTATCTTCCAAGCTTGTAAATGTTAAGCCAAACCAAGTGCAGAAATACCTGAGAGAGTAAAGATCTCAACATTAGTTTTCTACAACTAGCAACCTAAATACTGTATTGCATATGCCTTATAGAATTTACAGCTTACAGTAGCACCGTTAGAATCTCAGTCTAAATAATATAATTGAATAAGTAACTTTGACTTGTGGGCTTAAACTGAAAAGTTATGAGAAACATTGGGCCATATGAGAAGGTTTCTAGGGTCTCTATATTTTTAAATTATAAGAATCACTTAATGCTCACAACGGTGCTATTTGATGAGTCACACAAGTGGATATAAGAGAAAGGAATTGTAATGTGTTACATCTATCAATTTAATTCATGATATTGAAATTATCTAACTATATTCACAAATGGTACAAAAATTATTTACAAATACTTAAAAGTTAAAACAACTGACATACAAAGAATGTACCATTTGCAAATTGAATTAAATTAGGTGTTTGCATTTACAATGCAGATAAACTAAGTATCAGTCAAAATTCTATATCAAAAGTAATTTTTACATATGCAAATATTCCATTGAGATAATTTTTAAAAAGCTCTTATGAAGATGTTCAATTTTTCCTTTCTTGCCTTTCAGTAATTTTGGACAGAGTATTCTGTTCACTTTTAGTTATTAAAGTAATCCTAGCCAGTGAGTTTAATTTTTTAAGTGGCAATTTCATATCTCATTTTGTGCTCATCTTCAGCCCTTCTGCCCCATAACAGAAAGGCTTTAGTCTATGGGATTGCTTTATCCTTCTTTCTCCCTTAACACCACTGGAGTTTCCTTTCTGCCTTTGTGGAGCAATTAGATATCAGATCCCAAAGGATATGGAGAAAAAAAGTCATATACTCCATATGAGGGCTCTAAACCATACTTCCAGTTTTTTATACAATTCTCATCCCCACGTCTTTCTTCTACTTTCTTTTCTTATGCATCCACCAATCAATACAGCAGTGTGTGTGTGTGTGTGTGTGTGTGTGTGCGCGCGCACGCGCGCGCACGCTGCGCTAGAGATCTGCTAGAGATCCTTAAGTGCCTGGCCCCAAATAATTACAGCTATCTTTAGAACATAAGTTACTTGATTCTTTTTGTCTCCAATATGAGTTTAGAAATTTAACAAAACAGGCATTCAGAACTATTTTTTAATTATGTTATGGTAAAGTATGAAAGTACCTGAGTTGGAAGAGTAAGGAGGACAGTAAGTATGCTTTGAAGTTGGGAGAGGTTATCTGTTTGGTGGCTTCTGAAAGTTTTTTGTGTGTTGGCTCTCCTCAATCATATGCAAACATTTTCAGGAGCCTGGAGGAGCTTTGCATGGATCTGAAGTAACTGTCTTGAGAAGATGGAAAATTACTAACGGGACACCTGGAAGTAAAATAGTTGTTTCTAGACCAAAGATCTAACAGAATGGAGGCACAGGCTGATGTGTCCTTGAGGGGGGCAGCAAAGCCTGCTTCTCTAGGTTTTTCTCATCACAGCAAAGGATGTGGAGGAGTCACAGGCATGGGGTGGTAGGACTAGAAATGTGCAAGCAGCAGAGAGTAGGATAGGACTCTCAGAGCATCTCACATTTTCCCCACAAATTACTCATCTCCGGTGGACAGGCTCCATGATGTGAACATTACTTCCAGGTCTTGTTTGTTCAAGCGCCTGGTGGGCTGCACTAACGAGTGTTGGAGGAAAATACAGCAGATGGGCTGACATAAGAGGGCGAAAAGAGGCCAACATGTCAGCAACACAAACATTAGTTTCTGCATCTGCCTGGCTCTGAGTGTGAAAATGTCAGGGTTGAGCTCGGCCCTGAAATGCTGAGGAGGTGTGATGCTAATGTTTATGACACAGATGGAGTCAGTAAGGAACCTTGGCAGTAGGCTCGCTGGTGAAGCTCCAGCCTTCTTCTGTGGTCTTTCATAGCCTTGGTCGCTGTTACAGAGGTGTCTGAACAAAATTTCACCCTTAGCTTGTGGTTTCCAGCTGCGGATCCAACTGTTCAAGGAGCTGGTGTGAGATGACTGCTCAAGTTAGAATTTCTCCAATTCACTGGAGGCAGGGTTGGGTTGTGGTGAGGAAAGCACTAGACTCTAAATCAGATTGGTCTGCTGACTTCACCATCTTCAGCATGCTGGGAATTTCTGGAGACAAGAATAGCATGCACTATCTTTGCATCATGTGGCACAAAGTTAAGTGATCAATAGGGCTTTTAAACAAAATGAGCAAATTCTTCTTAGAGTTAGAATAGTTCAAACACTGCCTTTCACATTTGATTCTATGTAATATCTGTGGCATCTCTATTTTCCTTTTCACCTTTGAGAACCTTTTAAGGAAATTATTTGGTGTTCTTTTAGATCTGGGGTAAAATGTGATGTACTCTAATCTTCCATGTGGTTACTAACTGGAGTCAGAAAATATCCTTGGACTAATAACTAGTGAATGAGTTTGTTTGTTTGTTTGCATTGAGAATGCCAGGAGTGGGTCTGCTAATCAGTTTTTAACTTAACAACAAGGCCCTACAGTTTAACCTGACAGTATTAATGTATCTTCAAAAGTCAGGTTCAAGGTATTTTTCCCCTGGGGGAAATTTGAAAACTATGGCTTTTGTCAGGCAAGAAAATGCTCAGTTATACTAGAGAGACTGACAAAAAAATACTACTTCACTGATGTCACTTGGTAAAATCCTGCTCTATTCCTAAGAGGTGGAATTTGACAGATCCCAAAGGACTGGCAGAAAAAAGCATATTTTTCATGGGAAGAAGACATTAGTAATTTCTGACTAGGTGAAAGTTGTCCCTCTTCCTTCTTCCCATGACTATCTTTAGGGATGAGTTTATTTCTACTTCTAAATAATCTCCAAAGATTTGTCACCATCAGCAGTGTTGTGCTATGGGTTCTCAGGAAAACCAAGGTCTTACACTCATAGGTAGGGTCACTACCAATTTAATAGCATCTTTGGCTTTGAAGTGAGTCCTGGGCCTTGGATAGAGAATACATGAACATGTTTTGGAATTTGTTCTTTTGTCTGTACTTTGGTCACAAAATGAGAGTAGGTAGCAGTGATGAACATCTTGTGTTGTAGAAATCATCTCCAAATATGAGACCAGAGCGGGGTATAATGAATTTGATACATCAGTGGGCAAGAGATCTGGATCTCTCCAGGAAGTTCTCTGCCCCGAACAAAGGAACAACACTGTTTATATAGAGTTTTACATCTTGGTTACAAAGAGAATGTAGAATTGGCACACTGCAGACACATGATCTTTGGCCCTTGTGCTAGTTGGGTAGGGGGGTCTTATCTTGATTCAGGTAGGCTGGACTCCTCCCTAGCTGTCCTGTTGAGGAATATGGAAAGAGAAGGTATGGTAGCTGCAGTCACTGCTTATTGTGAGGCCCATCAGGCACAGAGGAAATACAGACTTTGGCTATAGTCCCTATGTCACAGAGGAAATACAGATCTCTACCAGGCACATAGATTAAAATACTTACATAGGAGAACCCGAACTGGAACTGGCATATTGCATCAAAGTAAAAGACTCTGGGGTGGGTGGGTGGGGAGAATGCAGATCCAAGAAGGATGACAGTGGACCTAGTGGGGGTTGTATTGTTATATGGAAAACAGGGAAATGTTATGCATGTACAAACTACTGTATTTACTGTTGAATGTAAAACATTAATTCCCCAATAAAACAATAAAAAAAATACCTACATAGGGTTAATCAGGAGAGTGTGCACTCTGTGTTCATCAATTTTTCCATTTCACTTGGAGAAGACGCACTGCAGGTCTGAGCAGTAGATGAAGTTCCAGAAGCAAAAAATATCAGGGAGGAGAGAAATGTGCCAGGTCTTGGAGATTTAAATGAGATAATGTTCTGTTTTACTGGTCTTTCTGGCTCAAAACCAAACAGTTGTCCTGCATGAAGTATATGATGGTCAGGAAAATCTACGTTTTCATCTATGAGACCAGCTCTCGTAGTCAACCATTTGTTACTCGTGAAGTATATCTCAGAGATAAAAGACTAGATTTTAAAGCAGATGGACGGACACAGGACCAGAGATTTAATAGACTTGCCTACTATCGAGTGTTCAAGTTATGATCAGGACCTATTTTTCCAGTCTGCTATTCTAGTCATAGTACTTGCTGATATCCTACTTTTACAAAGACAGTTTGTAACACTAGTCTAAAAAAAAATCTTTGAAAAATGAATGAACAAAAAAGTCAGTTGTAGGCTGAAGGTACAGAACTCTTGTGGTAGGTACAATGTGGAACCATACCCCTGTAATCTTAAGATATTATCAGCCATAATTAAATCACTAATCAAAGTAACTAATTAAAAAGACAGTTTGATATTTATCACCTTAAAGATGTAAAGTGTGGTGGTATATAATGATGGGTTTGATAGTCTAGGTTTATGTCTTTTTACTAACTATATAACTTTAGCGAAAATTTATTTATTTATTTTTAGTTTTCAGACTTTAAAATCTAACATTAGCTCATGGTAAACAAATAAAGATTGCTCTAAAATTAAAAAATGAAAATGAAAATAAAACCTCGTTAGGTCTAAGCCCCCTTGTCTATGCAAGGGGAATAATGGGTATACCTATCTCAGGCCTGTGAATTCACCCAGGCTGATGCACGCAGATGTCATGCTCAGAATCACTGTTCTATGTACAGGCCTGAGATGCCTGTCTTCATGTCCACCTCCGCAAACCTGTGTGCACACTTCATCAGCCTTGTCTCCTTCACCGTCATGCCTGCTATGTCCCGGACTGGTTTCAGAGTGTTTTCTATTACCGGTTTCTATTAGCAAATTAATTTTGAGTGGGGTGGGTGGAGAGTACAGGTCTTGGAAAATGTTTGTACATGTCATGCATGTACAAACTATTGTATTTACTGTCGACTATAAAACATTAATCCCCCAATAAAGAAATTTAAAAAAATAATGATGACTGGACAATTTTTAGGACAGGTGGGTGGTAATTCCAGATACTTAATGATCTACTGTGTCCCAGGCACTCCAGTACATACTCTGTGTGTGATGTCAAATAATGTGTACAGTGATTTCATGACTTGTGCTATTTTCAACTCATTTTAAAACTTTTCAGACTGAGTTTCAAAGAGGGTAAACTAATTGCTTTTGGACACACATGAGCACAATGCTTATTTTATTTGCCATCAGATTATTTCTGGGTGTTGGTGTCTATATCATGAATCTACCACTCCAGCAACCTTTTTGTCTCTTTCTCCTCTCCTCCCCTCCCCTCCCCTCCCCTCTCCTCTCCTCCCCTCCCCTCCCCTCCCCTCCCCTCCCCTCCCCTCTTCACTTTTCTATTCTTCCCTCTTTCCCTTTCCTTCCTCTATCCCTTTCTTTCTGATAGGACAGAGAGAAATTGAAGGGGAGTACAGAGGGAGAGACTGAGAGACAGCTGTAGCACTGCATCATGACTCATGAAGTTTCCTCTTTACAGGTGGAACATAAACTTAACCGGTGCACCAAAGCCCCACCCACCAAGAGCACTATGATTGAGTCAAATGATGACTTAAGTTTTGAATCACTTCTATACAAAGAATGAAGCCAGGGAACAAGAAGATAGCTCACTTGGGAGGGTGTCTGTTTTGCCATGTACACAATCTAGATTCAAGTCTGTCTCCCATCACACTGGAGGAAGTTTTGAAGCTGTTGTGACTTTTTATTCCTCCTCTAGCTCACTGTCTCTGTCTCTAGCTGAAAAAAAAAAACTGGCCCAGAACAGTAAAGCCCCAGTAACAACAAAGAGCATAAAATTGGAACCATTCCTTTTGGGTCATATATATCTTCATATGATTCAATATGATTTGTTTCTAATAAATCAGGTAGCTGAAACTGCACTACCATAACTTTTAAGATTTCTCATTCAATATCTTAAATAGCACACTTCCTTGGCCTACAGCATATCAATGAGTTAAAAAAAAGAAAAGAAAAAGCTGCTTTCTTTTTACCATATATTTACATTCTTCATATTTTTCTTTCTTGATCTACAAACACTGACATGAAAGCATTTGGGTAGAAAGGCAAAGAAAAAACAATCTCTTGAATTATTTTGCTTCTTTTAAGTCTCCAAATGTTTGGCCTCGTATCATCTGGGTAACTAAACAAAGTTGTGTCTACCACATGATAACCAAATTGGTTCTGAGCCATTTTAGCCAAATGGATCAGCTCTGGCTCTATAAATGAGGACAGCTTCTTTATCTTCACCAGTTCCGCTAACGATGTGATTGAAACAAGAGGGCACGCACATAGTCTGAGTTAGTCCATTCCCACCAACCATCTCTCTCCTTTGGGTCGTTCTGCTACTCTAATTAGTAGGCCCCACTAATTGTAGGTCCCAGGAGTTTGGGTGATACAATCATGTGAGTTATGCTTTCTGTCTCACAGTTCTGAGAATACCACCCCTTGGAATTTTGTTTCCCCTCTAGTTCCCAAACTCTGACCAGAGATTTAAAACCTTTCCCTCACATTCCACTTCAGTTTCATTTTTCATGCTGTGAAAATTGTTTAATCCTGTTCTGCACAGCACTTTTCCCTGCCTTCACCTGCAACAGTAACATGTCAAGACAAATCTTAACACCATCTCTTTTCTTTGTGATTATCCTGCATTGGTGATACTTTTCTTTTAAAACAATTCCTGGCAATTCCCTGCTCTTTTGTTCTCCTTGGGTTTGAGTAACCTTCCATTTCTTCATGATCTTGGGTTTCATTTCTGCTCTGACAACCCTGGAAGTGATGGCGTCTCACTTCGTAATGTTGGCTATGAAGACCTTACAACTCACTTTGTACTTCTCCCCATCAAGTGCGGAAGGAACTCTAAATCCTCTGATGTTTTTGCCTTTGGACAAATCTTTACAGCTATCAAGCTGTCTTAATGGATTTTCATTCCCTTTTCCATGCTTTTACAAAGCTTCACCTGGACAGGGTTCTCCTGCAATGCTATGATCTAGCTTAATATCACAGTGTAACTAAAGACTTACCAGCTAACTCAGCCTCTTCTAAATAGCCCTTGAGGTTCCAGCATTCCAGGCTCACCATACTCTTGTATTGACTATTTCCCCTTCCCATGAGTATTGCATAGCATGAAGCCATGTTCAGTAGAAGGAACATTAGCTGGGGTGGAAGGAGGGATCCTTCAAATTCTGCCATAAATGTGTGACCTTGGGCAATTTATAGCACATCCATGGGGAATTGTTTCTACCTTCTCAACACATGGACTCCATCAGATTATCTTGAAGGAGTCCTCCCTGCTGGGGAAACACACTGTGGGACATTAGGGGCCCTCTGAAAGCACTGGACTGTACTGCTCAGTGGGAAAGTGGTTGAATCAGTTTGCAGTGATCCATGATGATCACAAGTACAACTACCTTGATACCTGACCAAATAGATCAATGGCTGTCTTCAACTGTTTTTAACACTACTGCTAACATCACCTTATGATATTCTTGAGTAATTTCACCAGCCTTGTTTACTACCACTCCCAACCAATTTCTATTACCTGATCTACCCCAGGTAAATATGAAATGTCTTCTTTTTAAAAGTTTTAATTCTCTCGGGAGTCAGGCGGTAGGTAGCACAGCGGGTTAAGCGCACGTGGCGCAAAGGGCAAGGACTGGCATAAGGATCCCGGTTTGAGCCCCCGGCTCCCCACCTGCAAGAGAGTCATTTCACAGGCGGTGAAGCAGGTATGCAGGTGTCTCTCTTTCTCTCCCTGTTGCTGAGGACTTATTCTGATGCAGTCTCCGCCCCCAGGTTTTTCTATGCCCCGCTAAATCCTAGAGTGCCCCCTTTCAACCAATCCTGGCTCCGCCCCCAGGTTTTCCTATGCCTCGCTAAATCCTAGAGTGCCCCCTTTCAACCAATCCTGGCCCTACACGGCATCCCTGGTTGTCGCCCAATAAAAAGCCCCCTCACCCCTCCCCTCGCTCTCTCTGGGCTCTCGGCTCTCCCTCTCTGAGGTCTCGCTCCCTGCTCCCCCCCCCCCCCCCCCCCCCCCCCCCCCCCCCCCCGTGGTCGGCCATTGCTGGCTGGCTCCACGTGGTCTGAACCAAACCTCCCCCCCATCCTATAATAAAGATCTGTGTACCCCTTTGCTCTGGACGTCCGCTCTCTTCTCCGCGGTACAGCCCGACACCAGACCACCTCAACAACATCTCCCCCTCTCTTGTCTTCCCCTCCTCTCTCCATTTCTCTCTGTCCTATCTAACAATGACATAAATAACAACAACAATAGTAACTACAATAACAATAAAAAGCAACAAGGGCAGCAAAAGGGAAAATAAATTTTAAAAAGTTTTAATTCTCTAATTCACTCACTCACTCATTCATTCATTGTCTAATTTGTGCAGTAAAGTTCTATGGTAGACATTTTTCTGTTGCCAAAAGTTTATACTCAAGTTATCTTATTTTTATTGGTTAGAACCTGTTTAGAAACAAGATATAAGATTAAGTTCTTGTGTTGCATTAGGAAACAGAAATGTTTTAAAAATAATAAAAATTCACTTTGTACTGGTGACCATTGGTTGATTCTAGTGCACCATGGAATTGATATGACTCTACTCACTGAGACCAGTCTTAGAGACTCACTTGGAAACAGTGGTTTTACTGAAATCACAATTGGTAGACTTTGAGAAAGTTATACTTATTTTTATTTTGACAAAAAATTGAACAGGTATTTAATTTTGACACTGAGGAAAATATTTACCTTCCAGGTAGATTTTTCTTAGATTTCTTTGTAAGTAGAGATACAGTGGGAAGTATATGTGAAAATGATGATAAAAATTGTCAATAATGTCTAATGTGCTGAGATTCGGTAGTGGGGGAATTAAACCATCAGCTTTGCCTATTGTAGGCTGGATAACTCACTTCTTAGTTACTCAGACAGAAGTCTGACCCATGATTCTCCATGCAACACCTGGTTCAGAAGGCATACTTCCCTCCTTGGTAAGAAAGAGACTTAGCAGGGTGATTTAAACAGTATTGCAGAACTTGTTAGCCTAAAGGGAGTTTTATGAGACAACAGTATCTGTAGGTGCTATCACTTTGACTGGAGGGAATGATTTCAACCAAAGGCAGAAATAAGATGACGGGAGTCGGGTGGTAGCACAGTGGGTTAAGCACACATGGCACAAAACGCAAGGACAGGTGTTAGGATCCCGGTTCGAGCCCCCGACTCCCCACCTGCAGGGGAGTCGCTTCACAGTCGGTGAAGCAGGTCTGCAGGTGTCTGTCTTTCTCTCCCCCTTTGTCTTCCCCTCCTCTCTCCATTTCTCTCTGTCCTATCCAACAACAAACAACATCATCAACAACAATAACTACAACAGTAAAAAACAACAAGGGCAACAAAAGGGAAAATAAATATATATATATATATGAAAGAATAAATAAGATTACCTGAGAGATACCAGGGGAACATACACCTTACTGAAACTGAAGTAAGAAAATAACCATGAGATAGTTACAATCTACTTGCAGAAATTAGGTGGAATTACCTCCAGCTGTCCCGATCTAGGCTCCTCTCACTTTCAGATCATAGCTTCTCCATCTCAACCAGGACCACCCACTGCTAACTTGACTGAGCTTCTATCTTTTTTCCCTCTTCCAATAGTTTGAATGATCTTGTTTCTAGTTATGACTCCCAAACGCATCATTTTCTATCAAAATTGTAGGACGCTCTTCCAAACCATTGCTTTATTGGGATTTTCAAGAATCATTTACAGTTGTGTATCTAATCTCATCTTGCCCACTGAACTTTGAATGTCTTTGAGAAGGGTGACTCTCTTTCCTTACCACCTTTAGCTCTGCCTGTCCAGACTTTTGACTTAGTGAATCATTTTTATTATTATCTATTAGCTAGCAACTTAAAAGTGACTTACATGGGCTGGGCAGTGGTGCACCTGGCGGAACACACATATTACAATGTGCAAGGACCTGGGTTTGACCTGCGGGGAAAACTTTGCTAGTAGGTCTGTAGGTATCTCTCTTTCTTTCTCCCTCTTTCCCCTTACCCTCTCAACTTCTTCCTGTCTTATCAAATAAAATAGAAAGAGAGAAAGATAAGAAAGAAAAAGCAAGCCAGGAGCAGTAGATGCATAGTGCAGACACTGAGCCCCAGCAATAACACTGGTGGCAATTTTAAAACATCAAGGGGTGTATTAAATGTAATAATAACTTATAAGATTATAAGATAACAAGGATATAGTTCAACACCTTACCCAACACCAAAGTTCTATACTCCTCCAGACTGTGATAATAATCACCATAGTGCCCTCAAAGTTTTACAAACAGATTGGTTACTTTTTCCTCTCCTTGTAAGTTCATGTGTTTCATATTCCACATATGAGCAAAACCATCTGGTAGTTGTCTCAGTCAACAATATTTTTGACAGAGAAGCAGACTTCTGAGTTGAGCAGTTAAGCGTCTGCAAGATACAATCCCCAGTTATTTGATGCCTACAAAGTTTGCCTGGAGAATGGAAAGGACATGTTGGGGTGACATCTGATCCCCCCACATACTAGAAACACAAAGGAGTGTAAACGTCGACTAAGTTTTAGGTTACTCACAGACAAGCTTTCCACTTCAGTGACTTCAGAAATTGGGTGGATTGTTCTTTGTCTCATAAAGAATTCATTTTTAAGATGCTGATGGCCTCAACTCTGGCTGGTGGCCAGATTCAGGAAGTGTGGTTCACCAGCCATCAAGGACTGTACATAGTCCACATTCCTTGGGTAATGCAATTCTGGACTCAAATCGATTCCAGAAGTCTGATCTTCCAAGAGGGGCCAAGGCTCTGAGCTCCTTGAACAGCCCCCTCCATGTTCCTCCTGCCCACCGCCCACCACCAGGAAGGGTAAACAGCCAATCAAGGAGCTATGCGAGCAGTCTGGGGAGACCAAAGTTGCAAGGATCTCAACAAGTTGATGAGCTTGGCAGCCCGTGTTTGAAGAATCTGTTTCATGTTTTGGATAAAGTCTGGGAATTTATCCTTCAAAATTCCTTCGATTTAGTGACATGTCAATGCACTGTGTTAATGCAGGAGTTTTCTCTTTCTTTTCTCATTTTTTTTTTTTTTAAAGGTTAAAAGCCGCCTTCCTTTTTAAGTATGAGTAATCCATCCAAATCCTGCCTAAGGGAACAAAAGGGGTGCCGGTAATTTTCTCTTTCACAAAATGCAGAGACTTCCTCTCTGTCCTCTCCAAGTACTATTCTATGAACTGAAGGGAAATTACACTCCTCACCATTGAATAGGAGATTATGCAAAATGAGAAGGTAAAGCCAATCACCATAATACAAATACAAATACCAGCTTAATTCCTTGCAGGAAGAGCCTATGCCTTTCCAGATGTGCGTGTATGTCCACATTTATCTTTTTCATTTTTCAAGAAAGAAAGAAAAAGAAATCTATTATCTATTATTTTTAAGAGTACACCCAGAAGAGAATCCTCAGCAGAATACCCTCACTCCGGCTTTGACCAAACTCTCTTTTGTCCTTTTAGTAGAGAGCATCTCTATTGAAGCACCTCACCAGGAACATTCAAAACCTCGTATTATTATTCATTCATTGCTGGTGTCATTTGTTTTGCTTTGTTTTTCTAGGTGGAAATTAACCAAACAAAAAAGGATATAAGACAGAGGCTAAGAATAATCTTTTAAACAGAAGAAAGAGTTGGGCAATACTGACTTTAGGGAATTCCAAGTAGGTTGGTATGATCTGACAGCCAGCAAAGCACTCCCTCCCTGCCAAGCCCTGGGCTAAGTGCATGGTGTGCATTGACTCCTTTTTCCTTATAGATGCTGCGAATGAAGCTTACCTCAAGTTTATAAATAAAGACACTGAAATTAGAAGATTAAGTTATTTGCTCAAGGCCAGACATTTAGTAAGGGTGTAGCAATCAAATCGTGATACATCTGGTTTTCAGCCACAAGGAATAAGAAGTGACAGGATAAATGGGGTGACAGCATAGTGGTAGCACCAGTCTATCACCCAGTACAGTCATATGACAGAGCTGGACATTTAAAACATTATTAGATTTTTTTTTTTAAGTAGTAGGCTATTGATTGCACCTATGGAGTTTGGTAAGTGCCAGACGCCAGACTAAAGAATGTGGAGTTTATCCTGTAGGCGTTATATAATGAAAAGAGAGTCCCCGCATTTGGGAGGAGAATATGATTAGACTTAGAGTTTTGCAGAAATCACTTTGTTGGTCACACAAAGGACAAATTAGAAGACAAATCAGAGTCAGTATTTAAATTTAGTATTGCTGTCATCCTACTTTACATATTAAAATTAGTGGACTTTTTTATAATTATTTTTCTAATAGGAGCTGTGCTTAATTTTTTATCCCGCTCATAGTATACTCTAGTGAATAAGTTCACAAAATTTTAACTTAGAATGATTCCATCTATGGAAAAGCCATGAAAACATCATCAGAATGAGAAATAGGCACCAACTTTGAGAAGTATGAAAATATAGCTAATTTTAGGAGAAGAGAACCTGTGCAAGAACCTGTGCAAGGTTCCGGGTTCGAGCCCCCAGCTTCCCACCTGCAGGGGGGGGTCACTTCACAAGCAGCAAAGCAGGTCTGAAGGTGTCTATTTCTCTCTCTCTCTCTGTCTCTCTCTGTCTGTCTCTACCCCTCCCTCCCCTCTCAATTTCTCTCTGTCCTATCCAATAAAATGGGAAAAAATGGCAGCCAGAAGCAGTGGATTCATATTGCTGGTATCGTTACCCAGTGGTAACCTCAGAGGTTAAAAGAGAGAGAGAGAGAGAGAGAGAGAGAGATAGATAGATAGATCGAGAAAGACTACCAAAGTGAAGAGTCCTGTCTATAAGGGACTTGGGTCTGAATCCCAGGTAATGCTGGACACATAGACTCTGTGAAGTCATAATTACATACTTAAGTATAAATTCTTCTCTTCATTTTATACATGTAAACTTCATTGTTTTTTAATAAAATATTTCATTTACTTACTGAATACAAACATAGAAACTGGGAGGGAATGGGAAGATAAAGGAGAGAGACAGACAGATACCTGCAGCACTGCTTCCCTTCTCACAAAGCTTTCCCCCAGCAGGTGGGAAGCAGAGAGTTGAACCCAGCTCCTTGTGCACTGTGACATGTGCACTCAACCAGGTGTGCTGCTGTCCAGCTTCTTGGGTCTTGCTTTATTGTGCTTCATTTTAGCGTACTTGGACATTACACTCGGGACATCAATTTTAATCTTCATGTGTATCTGTAAGGCCGATACTAATACGCATGTGCATATGCCCTACATTGCACGCATGCACATATGTATTATGGTACATATATTCCACGTTAAGTTCATCACTGAGAGTCCAGTCCTGGGGCTGGGAAGTGGCTCGCCCAGTACAGTTCACATGCTGCCATATGAAAGAATCAGGTTTGAGACCTCAGCCACCACATGATGAAGCTTCACGAGGTACTATGGTATTTATCTTTCTTCCCGTCTCTCTTTCTCCATGTTATGACATACCTAATTGAGCATTTTAAAACTAAAAGCAAGGAACTAGAAGCTGATAGAAGAGAAGGAAGCTTATTTTTGAATTTATTTTGTTTAGGGTTTACTCGGCATCTTGAAGTTAATGCCTTTAGCCTAATTTGAGAAGCTCTGGGCCACTTTTCTTCATATGTCTTTGCAACCTTTTTCTCTCCCAGAGACACTGGAATATTAGTAACAGAGACATTGGATTATTTCCCACAGATTCACTTTCCTCTTCTTATCCTTTAAAAATACCCAGACTCAAGTAATTCATACGTAAATTCAAGGAAGATATAATTGTTATATACAACACACAAAGGCAGATATTTTCCCCAAGTCATGGTATGAGAGAAATGTAACCTTGGCCCCAAATCTAGGCTAAGGCAGTACTATAACACAAAGTCGTGAACACAGTCGCAAAGATTTGGAATAAACCACAAATCTAAGAAAACTGAGTATAGCATGTGATTATTCTTTAAATTCTTTGCCTTAAATAAAAGGAACAAAAATCACAGGATTCTCTTAATAGACTAAAGAAGATATATAGCAAGAAAAGATATATACATCAAGGACAAAATCTATTTTTTATGAAAAACTGCCAAATAACTGGGCTTTAAAAAGGAAAATCCTTTGGGAGTCAGGCAGTAGCGCAGCGGGTTAAGCGCACATGGCGCAAAGTGCAAGGACTGATGTAAGGATCCCTGTTCGAGTCCCCAGCTCCCCACCTGCAGGGGAGTCGCTTCACAGGTGGTGAAGCAGGTCTACAGGTGTCTGTCTTTCTCGCCTCCTCTCTGTCTTCCCAGCCTCTCTCCATTTCTCTCTGTCCTATCCAACAACGATGACATCAATAACAACAATAGTTACAACAATAAAAAAGGAAAATCTTTTACACGATAAAAGAGAAAATACACAAATCAATCATTCTCTTCAGCAGGAAAAGTTTAGATGCATATGAGTCTAACAGGGATGCCCACAATCACTGTTAAGTTTAGTAAAGTACTGGGGACCTTGGACATTATTAAATGCAAAAGAAATAATTGGAAGAAGGAAGATAAATCTGCTATTATTCACAGATGATAACATTATCTATGCAGAAACTATAATATCAGGTTACTAGTATTAATAAGAGTTGTATAAAATGATAATGCTCTGTGTTATTATTAAACACTAAAAAAATAGAAAATATAACACCATATAAAACATCATAAAATCCTATAAAGGGGACTGGGTGGTAGTATAGCAGGTTAAGTGCACATGGCGCAAAGTGCAAGGACAGGCATAAAAACCCCAGTTGGAGCCCCAGCTCCCCACCTGCAGGGGGGTCGCTTCACAGGGGATCAAGTAGGTCTACAGGTGTCTATCTTTCTCTCCCTCCCTCTGCCTTCCCCTCTTCTCTCGATTTCTCTCTGCCTCTTCAACAACAATAGCTATAACAACACTAACAATGACACAAGGGCAACGAAATGGGAAAAAAGGCCTCCAGGAGCAGTGGATTTGTAGTGTAGGCACCAACCCCCAGTGATAACCCTGGAGGCAAAAAAAAATAGTGTGTGTGTGTGTGTGTGTGTGTGTGTCCTATGGAGTACCTAGGAGTTAATGGTACTCTAAAGTTTCATATTGAAAATTAACAAGTAGATAAATGAAGGGTTATCCTATGTTTGAAGGTAGAATTAAGTTAACACTGTTCATATCCCTCCTTCAGATTTATTTTATACTAAGTGAAAATATTAAAACCAATTAATTTATAGAAATATATTTTTGAAAAAAAATCCTCCCTAATAAAGTCAACATTAACATTTAAAAGTAGAGTTCATGAAAGAATGAAATTCAAGTTTAATCACATGTTCAAAATCAAAAGCAAAGAGCTGTAACCACTACATGATTTGTAAAGATTGAAGAGATGATATCAATATCAGAACTTAAAAAGGTGTTTTAGCATCGGAACAGAGAAACACAGAAATATAGAACACACACATATAGAAACGGCACATTACGGAGGTGCTAACAAAACCACTAGAGACAGGATCAGTCATAACATGTTTACTTTAGGAAAACTGTCTCTCCATCCATAGAGAATAGTTGGATTTTTTTTCCTTTTGATTTTCAGCAACAGAATGATGGATCTGTTTTAAATTTAAAATTAGTTAAAATTAAATGAAATTATTCATGTATTTTCTGGCCCAGGAGGCAGCACAGTAAATAAAGTGTTAGACTCTCAAGTGTGAGGTTTCAAGTTCGATCCTTGGCATCACATGTGAAAGAGTGATGCTCTGGTTCCTTTTATTTCCCCTTAAATAAAAAAATGTTAAATAAAACGTAAACAGAAATACATTTTCTCACTCAGATGAGACACACTGGAAACTCTTGGCCACATACATGGATTGTGGCTGCCATTCTTCTTCTAGCGTTTGCCCTTCTTCCGTAGCCAGTCAACAGTGTCAGGTTGAGCCTGATGTAAAGTTTCGAGACCTGTCTATTATCACTGTACAAACTGCAGACCCCTACACACTTGACAATTTTCATTAAAGCTGTTCAATCCTAGTTGGATGTTACACTGTCTGTTTCACTCTGGGGCTCCTTGTGAAAAATATGCATTCCCTCTGTTTTGATCTACGAAAGAACTTCCCAAGGAAAACCTCTAAACCTTCCTGGACAATTCGACAAGATTTATTTCAGTAATCAGAATTTATTTTTGTCTAAGATTCACTACACATTCTGGGAAATAAATACATCTCTGAAAGTGAGGGAAAGGTGACCAGAATAGTTTTTAAAGATCAGAAAAATCAATTCCTGGTAGTAATGCAATCTGATATACATGAAGCCATTAGCACTGGACACACACAGACAGGTCAGCGTCTATTCTGACCAGTGGAGAATCGAGTTCCCAGGTGACTCTCCTGCATTACCAAGTGCAGACTAGAGTTCTGGGGAAGGCCGGACCCTTCCTCTCCCAGAGAAGAGCAGTACTACTGTGAGACCTGCAGCAGCACTAAGTGTGGGCATTGGAGCACTGGGCATTGGCAAAGAAAACTACAACAGCCTTCACCAAGTTGTCACCCTTCTTTATGATTTACAGTCTACGTGCTTTTCCTCTGTCTCTCTAGATACTTCTGCTACACTGGGGCCTACTGCACGGGGCCAGCCTGGGCTGTTTGACAAACACTTCACCAGCACTTAACCATATCCCAGACCTTGTTCTAACCCTTTACCTGAACGACCTTAGATCACAGAAGCTTAGGAGGGGACATACCACAAGTCTCCATTTTGCAGATGAGAAAACTGAGACAGTTTAAGTAATTTGCACAAAATCATACTGATAGCAAGTGTGTGTGTGTGTGTGGGGGGGAATGTGAATGCAGACCAGTTAGGCTTTTGAACATCATTAAACCCCAGAGATTGTGCTATTACTAGGTTTCTAAGCCCAGCCCTGGTGCTCAACCTAGCACTCAGTCACCAGACATTCAGATGCCATCCCCCCAGCTCAGAAAAGTCATACAGAGCTCATAAATCCATCTCTGGAGGCCCGATGGTGGCACACCAGGTTAAGTGCACATAGTATGAAACATAAGGACCAGCACAAGGATCCTGGTTCGAGCCCCCGGCTCCCTACTTGCTGGGGTGGGGGGTCACTTCACAAGTGGTGAAGCAGGTCTGCAGGTGTCTATCTTTCTCACCCCCGCTTTATCTTCCCCTACTCTCTCAATTTCTCTCCGTCCTATCCAAACGCAACAATAACAACGGAATAAGATGGTCACTGGGAACAGTGGCTTCATAGTGCAGGCACTAAGCCCTGTGATAAGCCTACAGGCAAAAAAAAAAAAAAGAAAGAAAAGAAGAAAGAAAGAAAGAAAGAAAGAAAGAAAGAAAGAAAGAAAGAAAGAAGAAAAAAATGAAATCCATCTCCCTGTGTAGAATGCTCCAGGCCTCAAGAATGTCATCTGCCTCCAAGTCTCCATCAAAGTCCTACTCATCTATTTTTTAAAATTTCTTTATTGGGGGATTAATGTTTTACATTCAACAGTAAATACAATAGTTTGTACATGTATAACATTTCTCAGTTTTCCATATAACAATACAACCCCCACTAGGTCCTCTGTCATCCTTTTTGGACCTGTATTCTCCCCCCACCCATCCCAGTCTTTTACTTTAGTGCACTACATCAACTCCAGTTCAGGTTCTACTTGTGTTTGCTCTTCTGATTTTGTTTTTCAACTTCTGCCTGAGAGTGAGATCATCCCATACTCATCCTTCTGTTTCTGACTTATTTCACTGAACATGCCTACTCATCTTTCAAGACTCAGCTCAAACCATCTCCAGTGGGTTTCCAAGATTTCCAGAGTCAGACTGATTCCCATTTTTATCTATCCCCATGTCCAGTACTGTAGTTTCCAAGGGCTGTCTTGCATTGCAGTGACTGCTCTCTCCACAAATAGGCATGTGGCCCCTCTGGGAGAGGAAACGCAACTTACTCATTTTTGTATCTCCTGCAGCACCTAGCAGAGAGGCTTTTGCCTCTTAGTTGCAAGGAAACAACCATTACTAATGCATCACTACTTATTCTTTAAATTTTATTTATTTATTTATTTATTTATCTTTATTATTAGATATAGACAGAGAGAACTTGAGAGGGGATGGGGAGATAGAAAAGGAGAGAGACCGAGAGACACCTGCAATCCTGCAGGTGGGGACCAGGGGCTTGAACCTGGGTCCTTGGGCACTATAATGTGTGCGCTTAACCAGGTGCACCACCACCTGGCCCCATTAATCACTACTTATATATTTTAATTTGAATAGAAATATAGTATTTTGGATATATATAGCATGGAATTCAGATTCTAAAACTAATTCTTAGTTCTGTTACTATTAGCTATGAAGACTTGGGCCAGGTATTACATTTTTCTGATTCTAAGTTTTCCTGTTTGTGATTGGGTAAAATAACCTCTAAGGCCCCATAACATTTATGGAATAGGCTATTATTTTCTCTAAATGTATGTACATAAAAGGTTCTTAAATAGATCCCTAAAGGGTGCTTCATATATACTGAGCTTGGTCTTAGGCTACTGAGGTAAGGTATTCCTCAAACAAACAAATACACACACAATCGGGTTCAGCAGAAGAATGACACTGAGATAGGCCTAAGAGCGGGCTGGTCATGCTTTCAAGTCCCAGCTTGGTTAAGAGCTTGCTCTTTAAGGAAAAGGGCCCATGTAAAGTGGTAAGTATGCTAGATGACAAAGTCCAGGAACAGATTGTGAGGGACAGCTGACTAGTGAGAGCTGCCTCAAGAATGCCTTGGGATTGATTAGCCTGTGGATAACTGAAATTCACATTTGATGATGTGAAGAGATGATCAGCAGAGGAAATATATATAGCATGTATTGTGGATAATGTAGGGAAGTTGGAATATATTTAGTATAGAAGGCAGTTCCTCTGGGGCCAGGAGGTGGTGCACCTGGTTAAGTGCCCACACAACAGTGCACAAGGACTCAGGTTCAAGCCACTGGTCCCCTCCTATAGGGGGAAAGCTTCATGCATGGTTGAGCAGGGCTACAGGTGTCTCTCTCCCTCTCTATCTCCCCATCCCCTCTCAGTTTCTCTCTGTCTCTATCCAATAATAAATAAATAAATAAATAAATGTTTTTAAAGAGTACATATCTTAAAAGGAGGAGGAGGAGAAGGAGGAGAAGAAGAAGAAGGAGAAGGAGAAGGAGAAGGAGAAGGAGAAGGAGAAGAAGAGGAGGAGGAGGAGGAGTAGAACAGTTCCTCATAAAATTAAATATAGAATTCTCATAAGATCCAACAATCCCACTTCTTCTTCTTCTAGCGTTTGCCCTTCTTCTGTAGCCAGTCAACAGGTCAGGTTGAAAGCTGTCAGGAGCTGCTTGTTGCTGGCTTTGAAAGTGACTGGGATCCATGTGGATTCAGTTGGCTAGGAAGGATCGTCAGTTTCCCCAATGAATGGGTACTCACGGGATGCACCACGAGAAGGTCGATCCAATCCTACTTATAGGTTTTTATCCAAAAGAAATTCAGGACCCAGAAGAGTTATTTGTATTACCATGTCCTGTGTAGAACTTTTGTTTATTTAATGTCATCAGAATTATCACTGGGGCTCAGTGTCTGTTCAGTGAATCCACTGCTTCCAGTGTCTTTCTTTCAATTTATTTGATAAGACAGAAATTGAATGTGGAGGGGGGAAATAGGGAGAGAGAAAGAGAGATACGTGAAGCACTGCTTTACTGGTCATGAAGCTCCCCTCTTGCAGGTGTGGACCTGGGGCTGAAGGGGGAGTCCTTTCACATGATAATGTATGTGTTCAACCTAGTGACCAGTTCTTGGACCTGCAGGACTATTCACAACAGCTTAGCTATGGAAACAAACCAAATGACCATAGACAAATGAATGGACTAAGAAAATGTGGAATATTAATATGGAATATGGAATAAATATGGGATATTTATATGGAATATGGAATAAAATATGGAATATCAGCATTTAAAAAGGAAATGTTGCCACTTGTAACAACATGGATAAAACTGGGAAACATTAAGCTAAGTGAAACAAGTCAGACAAAAAACACACCCAAATATTTCATGATTCCATTTATACGAGAGGTTCCTAAAATAGTACAGCTCATAGAACTGGAGCTTAGGATGGTTACTAGGGACTATAGGATGGAGATATTAGGATTGATTAATAAAATGCTATAAAATCTTAGTTTAACAAGATTAACAAGCTCTAGAAATCTGCTATATAAGACAGTGCTACAAGTTAATTATACAGTTTACTACGCTTCACATTTATTAAAAGGGTAGCTCTCAAGTTAAGTGTTCTTACTTAAAACAAACAAAAGCTAAGGTGACTCATGGAAATTTTTGGAGGTGGCAGATACAGTGGTGGTTTCACAGTGAAGGCACATGAATACACCCATCAAATTGTGTACATTTGCATATTTTTGCACATCAATTATACCATAACAAGCAAAGTAAAATCAACAGTAAAAATCATGATCTCCGCAGCTTAAGAATATAAATGTTTTCAATACATAAAAAATACTGGCTCTAGTTAACTCACTTAACAGTACTATTTGACTTTTTACTTGTATCCATCATGCATTGGTATGGAACTATGCCCCCTGTAATCTTATGATACTGTAAAACTGTATCAAATCACTGATAAAAATTAAAACAGAGACTGGTCTCACATTTCTATCTTTACCAAGCAGCAGCAGCAAGTCTTATTTTTATTCTTCCACTAGCACCAGAGGAACAAAATCCAGACTGTGACTGGGCGGACCTAGACCTCAGTCTTTGCTGTGCCATTTTGGGGACTTTGGAAACCACATCTGTAACCTGAGGGGACTGGCAGTAAATGATCTCCACAAGCCCCCTTGGCTGGAGCAGAGCCATGGCAGACAGTGTTATCCATCAGATGACAGATCTGGAAGGAAGGCGGGGCTATGCTCCACGTATCTCTAAAGTCCCAGAAAAGCATCAGACACTTAACTGAGGACTCAGTGATGCTGGCTGAATTGAATATAATATGTGAGAAAGGAAACAGTGAGAACTAAGAAACTAGAAAGTAGAAGCAACAGGGGCCTCAGTTCTTAATTTCACTGGTTGCATATCAGGTCTTAACTTAATGCATCTTTATATTATAAGTGCACTAAGGGCCCAGTTCAAGTCCTACCTGCAGGGGGGAAAGCTTCGAAAGTGGTGAAGCTTTCCCCCTGCAGGTAGGGCTTGAACTGGGCCCTTCGTGCACTTATGGTGTAGGGCTGCAGGGCTCTCTCTCTCTCTCTCTCTCTCTCTCTCTCCCCCCCTCCCTCCTCCCCTCCCTCCCTCCCCCTTCTTAATTTCTCTCTGTCTCTATCCAATAATAAATAAATACAAATACTTTAAATTAAAAAAGGAAGTAGAAGCAAGCCTTTTCTCCTTTCACTATATGAAAACCAAGCAGAAACCACTGTACTAACAGGTGAAATCCCCACTGATGAAGAGTGCAAGACACTCCCCATTTGAACCCACAGGGGGCCCTGGGTTGTGCAGATGTCTTGGGGAAGGTTACTGATTACAAACCAAGAGAACATTGATGAATTACAAAGGATAGTATAAAGATGTATAAAGTTGAGACCTGTATGGAAATCATACACTACTGATTAGTGGGATCCTAGGCATATGACCAAAGGACACGAAAGCACTAATTTGAAAGGATATGTGCACCTGTGTCGATTGCAGCCTGTGTGTAAAAGCCAAAATATAGAAGCAACCTATATATTCAAGTACAGATGACTGAATACAGAAATCATAGGATATATATATATATATTTATATATATATATATATATATATATATATATATATATATTTCACTCAATGGAACAATAATCTGCAGTAAAATAGATGACATTGTATCATTTGCAAAAATTGTAAGGAATAAGAGGTGATGAAGCTAAGCTAAGTAAGAGGTGACAGATAACTACCAGATGGTTTCACTCATATGTGGAATATAGATGACTAAGCTTGAAAAAATAAGCAACTCCACTGTGTCTTAGATTTTCAATGGGATTTACAGTAAACAATATTTATATACTTTCCCCATATTTGGGAGCTTCTCTGCCCTCATCCAGCTTTCCAGTGCTATTCTCAACCCTGACACCATCTTCCCAGACAATACTCCTCACCCACCTGCATGTTAGCTATTGGGCTCAGGCAAAAAATAGTCAAGTCATGGGCCCCTTGGAATATACCTAAAATAGACTTCCTAGTTCCTTCCAACATGAAGACCCCAAATTTCATCTGCTATACTTTTACGTTTAGGTTCCTGATTCTTAAACAAATTGTTTGTTCTGCTATATATCTTAATGCTTCTCAGCCACCAAGTTGCAGATGCTACCATGATGCCAACCTGACTTCCCTTGGTAGATGACCTCACCAATGTGTCCTGGACTCCCACCTCCCCAGAGCTGTGCCCCCCTAGGGAAAGGTAGAAACAGGCTGGAAGTATGGATTGACCTGCCAACACCCATTTCCAGCAGAGATGCAATTACAGAAGCCAGGCCTTCCATTTCTGCTCCCCATAAAGATCTTTGTTTGGTCCATACTCCCAGAGGGATAAATAACAGGGAAATTTTCAGTGGAGGGGAGGGATATGGAACTCTGGTGGTGGGAACTGTATGGAATTGTACCCCTCTTATTCAATGGACTTGTCAATCATTATTAAATCACTAATAAAAATTTTAAAGAATTATACTGGTTATGGGAAGAGGGCACAGATTTGGCGGAGGGTATAATGACTTTGCACACACCATCTGTGGGTGTGAAACTACAACCCTACTTCCCGTAATTTCGCTGTTGTTGCCACCAGGTTTATCAATAGGACTCAGTGCCCATACTATGAATCTACGACTCCCAGTAGACATTTCCCCCCTTTTCTTCTCTTTCTATTTTTATTGACAGAACAGAGAGAAGTTGAAAGGGTAGGGAGGGAGAGGCAGAGAAGGAGAGAGAAAGATGTAGACCAGCTTCACTGCTCAGGAAGCTTCCTGGTGGCATGTGGAGGCTCAAATGAGTCCTTGTGCATTGTAAGGTTTGTGTGCATCTGAGTGAGCACCCCACCCCTGCCTGGCCCCGATCTTGTAAGTGTGAAAAACACTGCTAAATCACTAATGAAAAGAAAATATTTCATGGGAAGCTCCAAATTTGTTTAGATTTCCAACATGTAAGTAATTATTTTCCAGTAGGTGACACACAAAAGATAAAGGATTTTTGAAACACTCATTTGGAAATGTCCATTTTGTTTCTTCCTGCATAAAAAGTCTGCTTCCCTTGTCATATGAGCACCAAGAAGTGATGGCAGTGAGTTTGGCTGATACTGGAACATCTGGGAGAGCAGAAAGGTCCACACAGGTGTGCAGCTCAGCACAAGTGCAAGGAGCATCCTCATCTTGATGCTAGGCCAGTGAATGAAGTAAGTGTGAAGCCACTAGCCCAATTACAAAAGGGGAGCCTGAGCCTTAAAACAAGACATGATTTAGACAAGCTCACTCGGGAACCCCGTGCACAAAACCAGCTCACCTCACTCAGCCATTCTCCAGCTGCTTCTTGCTCAGGTCAGGCTCTTTGAAAGGCAAGCTCACAGCAGCCCTGAGGTCAGGACCAGCTCACCTGATCACTCAGTGCCTCCTTACAGAGGAACGAAAGTTCTTGAAGCCTTGGCTCCGGACAGCTTCAGTGGAGAGTCGGGTTCCCTCTGGAGAAGAGCACATTGGGACCTTTGTTGCCAAATGGGTCACGTTTCCTGATGTCTATTGAATTCTCTCAATCACACACTTGATCTCTGGGTGCCAGGAAGGAGAGGCTGGCTAACCAGAGGACATGCAAAAGTTGAACTTTACTAACTCTTGATAAGAGTTTCAAAAAGGAAGTTAACTTTTTACCTATTCTTTTCTCAAAGCCATCAAAAGAATTATGAAATCTTTTCAAGATGAAACAGAGAGGCTCTTCACAGAGACTGCCACAATGAATTAATCTGCAGATCTGACACCCTTTTTCTCCACTGTGCAGGGGTAAGGGGGACAGGCTTTCTCTCCTGTGCACAGAACTCTCGACTCTGCTTTTCCTGGCCCTGCTCACCTTTGCTGCTCAGCCTTCCCCACAGCCTCTCCCACCAGACAGAGCTGGAGGACTCAAAGCTAAAACCTTTCCTTTCTGGCCAATTAGGAGGACATACATTGTTCTTTCATTCCTGGGACTTCACCCTAGAGCTGACACTTCCGGAGAAAGAGAGACAGACAGAAGAAGAGAGGGGCAGATGCTGTAGCCCTAGAGCTTCCCCAGTGGTGCCGAGATGCCAGGCTGGAAGCTGAGTTGCCTGCATGGCAAAGGTGATCTTTATTTATCTGGCCGGCTCCAGAAAGGCAGTGTGATGTGGGGGGGGGGGGGGTCTCAAGACTGTCACTCTGAAAAGAGGCACCCATCCTCAAGAGGCCACGTCATCCATCCTCCTCCACGTCTCTCTCCCTCTGCACTAGATGTGCCATCTTCATTGTTCATGTTCTTGACTTGCTCCAATCAACATATTTTCTAACTCCTCTACAACAAGCTTCTTAGAACTGTCTACAACGGGGGCCGGGCGGTAGCGCAGCAGGTTAAGCACATGTGGTACAAAGCAGACTGACATAAGGATCCCGGTTCAAGCCCCCGGCTCCCCACCTGCAGAGGAGTCGCTTCACGGGCAGTGAAGCAGGTCTGCAGGTGTCTGTCTTTTCCTCCCCTCTCTGTCTTCCCCTCCTCTCTCCATTTCTCTCTGTCCTATTCAACAATGAACGGCATCAACAACAACAATAATAACCACAACAAGGCTACAACAACAAGGGCAACAAAAGGGGAGAAAATAATGGCCTCCAGGAGCAGTGGATTCATGGTGCAGGCACTGAGCCCCAGCAATAACCCTGGAGGCAAAAAATAAAATAAAATAAAATAACAATAATAATAAAAAGAACAGTCTACAACATCACGAGGATCTACCTTCCTCTGATTAATTAGGAGGCTCAGAAATGTGTCGGTGTGCTTTAGAAGCTGTGCTGTGGGTGATCATAATAGTGAGAAAGCTCACTCATTTAATGTTTAATAGAAATCCCTTTGCTACTTTGAAACTGTGTCATGCATGGTACCACTTAGCTTCTTAGTCTATTTTTATTCTGTATTTCTGAGACAGAGACACCAAAGCACCAATCCACTGTCCATGGGTCTCCATTTTCACCATTCATGGTGTTCCTGTGTGGTATCAGGGATCTAACTCAGAGCCTTACACAGGATCAAGTGTGCACTTCACCTGCTGAGTCACTGCCCAGCCTCTGCAAACATATTCTTTGTTGTCTACTCCTTTGCACCATGTGCTATGAATTTACATGCCTCCACTTCATCTACATAAAGAGGCAATAAAAGCAACAATAGGGACAACCACTCTTCCCAGGTAGTACTTAAAAGGAGGCAGTATTCTAGTTACCAGGCAGTTCAGATCCCGGGCTCATTCTGATGACGAAAGATTCTGGAATGTGTGGCAAAAACGTTTGCTATTCCATGCACCATTCAGGGGCCCATCCCTATCTTACAGAGCTAATATTAAAGGCCAGTGCTTTCTGCAGTGCTTTCTGGATGCTGGTGTTTCTCCATCTCTTGAACTACCTGTTGTTGTCTGGCCACCTGGCCTCCAAGTGGCTAATCCAGCCTACTCTATTTTGTATTGTAGCCTTTCTTTGTTAGATGCGACTTTCTGACAGAGTCTGAGATTATCACTTCCATGGCAACCTTCTCCAATTCCTTGTTAACAGATCACTGATTCATTTACTCAGCAAATACTTATTTGTAATTTCTCTTCTGGGGGTCAAGTATCCAAGGAAGAAAAAGACAAAACACACCTTCTCTTTAGCTTTGGAGTATATAGTCTTAACTGAAAGAAAATTATTATGCAAGAAATCACAAGTGTAATGAATGGACTGGAAGCTACAGAACAAAGAACTTAAAACTGGGATGGGTTGGGAATGGCTTCCTGGTCCATGTGTTTTTCTGAAGGAAAATAATGTGCAAGGAAGACTGCAGGAAGAGGAAAATAACTTGTGAAGGGTTAAGGCTCAAGAAAAAGAGGACAACCCTGGCTGGGGCATAAGGATTCCCCATCTTAATGGAATTTTATGTACCTGTCAGTGTTCAAAACAGTTAACATGTATTACTGGGTTGTCATAAAAGTCAAGACATATTTTCTATGTAAAAATGTGTCCTGATTTTCCTGACAATCTAATAACTTACTCAGAACACAGATGAGTTAAGTAACATGCCCAGGAGCACACAGCTAGGAAACATCACATGTAAAAGGTGGACCAGTACAGTTGGATCCAAGCTCTGCCTCCTGAAAGTAGCACCGACTTTTAGAGGCAGCAAAGGGGAAGCAGATGAGGAACGATCATGCAGCTCACACGCTCCAACTATGAGTTCAGTTTCTTCTTTGCTGGAATAAACTCATTGTAACTGGAGAAACTCATTGAGGTTAGATGCTGGAGAAAAATAAAAAGTAGTGAAATCAGCCCTCAGAGGACTACTCCTTACAATGTTATGGGGGGAAAGAGGGTAATGTGAGGTGTTGCATCAAGAATTCATGGAGCACTTAATAATGGCCTTTTTGATCAATATCACACCACCTCATTCATCATCTGGGGCCCTAGTTAGGGAATCCTTGGATTCCCGCACACATATGATCGACCTAGATCTCTACTGGATCCCTTTCTCCACCACCACTGATCACTTCTATCAGGAAAAGCATCTTGTGGGCCCTCCTAGGACCCCACCCTCACCATAAAGTAGTGGTAGTAGGGATAGTCCCAGTCTCCAAAGAGATTAGGGTACCCTGCCCTGCCACTCAAGGAAGACTGGTCCTGAAATAAGAGCATCCTGCAATGACCAGGAGCTGCGAGCTCAGACCAATAGGGACTCAGAGGCTACACAGGCTCTGGTGCTAAGTATAAATACATATGTGGGCCCTGGGTCAGGTGGATGGAGGTAAATAGTTAATTTTATTCACAGAACTTTTTAAGAATGGGAGCTACTCACTGCCCTACCTAACTTTCTAGCCATTTTCTCTACTCACACACCATTCTCTCAGATAATATTTTTTCCAACTTTTATTTATAAAAAGGAAATACTGACAAAACCATAGATTAAGAGGGGTACAAATCCACACAGTTCCCACCACCATCTCTCTGTATCCCATCCTCTTCCCTGATAGCTTCCCTATTCTTGATCCCTCTGGGAGTATGGACCCAAAGTCATTGTGGGATGCAGAAGGTGGAAGGTCTGGCTTCTGTAATTGCTTCCCCGCTTAACATGGGTGTTGGCAGGTTGATCCATACTCCCAGCCTGTCTCTCTCTTTCCCTAGTGGGCCAGGACTCTGGGGAAGCAGGGCTCCAGGACAGGTTGGGGATGGGATTGGTGGGGTCGTCTGCCCAGGGAAGTCTGGTTGGCATCATGGTAGGACCCTGCCTTCAATGTGGATCAACAATGGTAGAGATTCTATCTTCCAATGGGAGGCTGGATAACATACTCTATCTACCACCTGAGAAGATGGGTCCTGAAATTGGGGCAGCTTGGGATGTTCCTACTCATGACCACAGAATGTGAGCTTAGACCTACAGGGATACAGAGGTTACATAGGCTCCTATGCTGAATATGGGCCCCAGATCAGACAATATTCTTATCCAACTTCAGGCTAGCTATCAAACTCAAGCTAAACTACCATAGCTGAGTGCCCCTAGGAACATGCCTAAAATAGACGTCCTAGCTTTCTTCTACCCTAATATCCCTAATCTCATCTGCTCTGTTCTTACTTTTTGACTGCTGTTCATTAAATTACTTTGTTTCAACTTTTGTCCTGCCACCTTCCAGACATCAAGTTACAGATGCTACCATGATTCCATCCTGACTTCTCTGCTCAGATGACCTCACCAGTGTGTCCTGGAACCTCGCCTCTCCAGAGCTCTACCCCACTAGGGAAAGCTAGAAACAGGCTGGGGTAAGGATCCACTTGTCAATGCCCAATCCAGCAGAGAAGCAATTACAGAAGCCAGAACTCCTACCTTCTGCTTCCCCAAAACAACCTTGATCCATACTCCCACTGATAGGGGGAGAAGTGATAGGAGGGAGATAAAAGGGCTCTGAACTCCAGCTCCATCAGCACCCAGAGAGAGAGGAGGAAAAGGAGAGGGACATATGGAGGTAGTTATGTTGTCATGAGTGACTTGGAGGGGAAGAGAGGATTGGATCACTAGGAAAAGGGGGGAAATTATGTTTAAATGTAGACAGATAGTTGTAGAGAAGATCGTTGGCCCATGTCTATAATCTCAGGGGAACTGTGGTGGCTTGCAGCCTGAAGATTCAGAACTCTGGTGATGGGAATGGTATAAATTTAAACTTCTGTTGACATGTATTTTGTAAAATAAAAAAGGGGGGCTGAGCAGTGGTGCACTGGGTTAAGAGCACAAAGTATGAAGCGGAAGGACCCATGCCAAGGATCCCAGTTTGAGCCCCTGGCTCCCCACCTGCGGGGGGGGGGGGGGGGTTGCTTCACAAGTGGTGAAGCAGGTCTGCGGGTGTCCATCTTTCTCCCTGTCCCCCTCTCCCCTTTCACTTTTGCTCAGTCCAATAAAACTGGGGGGAAAATAGGCCACTAGGAACTGTGGATTTATAGTGCCAGTACTGAGACCAAAAGGTAACCCTAGAGGCAAAAAGAAAAAGAAAAATTTATGGAGCAAACTGTACTTGTAGGAAACATTAGGATCTGGATTGCAGGAAGCAATGGAAGGGCTTCAAACTACCATTCTCCTCCTCCTCCTTCATCCTCTGCTTCCTCTTCTTCTGACATGTTTATTATGTCCTGGTTTCCTGCTAGGAGAACAGTGAATTAGACAAAGAAGTAGAAAGTATGTGAATAAGGGCACAAGAGTGGGAAATTCCATGACTGTGGGTGAGGCTGAAGAAGCTGAGTGCCTGCCGACAGGGGCCCTACTGAGAAGAGGGAATCTGAGTTTAAGATGATGGAGTTGAGGATGGGAGATAAAGCAACGACTGCTCAAGGTTATATCAATGTCAAGAGGGAGACTTCTAGGGCCAAGGAGATAGCTCAACCTGTTAGAGTACCACTCTGCATGCCTGAGGTCCCATAGGTCACAGGTTAAATCACTGGCATCCTGACATCACCTTTGCTAGATCTGAGCAATGTTGGGTGTGTGTGTCCCTGTCCGCCCCTTTCATCTCCCTCCTCTTCTTTCCCTCTCTACTCATTCTCTCTCTCTGTAAATAAAGCTTAAAAATAAAGCAATCATTTAAAAACAGAATGAGACTTTTTACTGAGAGATAATGAGATGACACTGTTAGTTCTTGGTTTGGAAAGCAGAATGATTAGTTTATTGAAATGATTTGTCCAGCAGCTGTGCCCAGGCTACATGGAGAGAAGATAGAGACCATGGTGCTATTTCTGTCACTTCAGAAAAGAAAAGGTTCAAGGAGCAGAACAGTAACTCTAAGCATCCTGGACTCTCTTGTCTCACTTACCTCTTATACTTTTATATGCTTTAAAATGAAAGTTACTATAGGTTAGTATGAACTCTTATTCTTGAAGATTGGGGTTAAACCAGCTTCTCTTTTAAAAAAGTTATGTATTTATATATTATTGGATAGAGACAGAGAGAAACCGAGAAGGGAGGGACAGATAGGGAAAGAGACAGAGAGACAACTGTAGCCCTGCTTCAACACTAGTGAAGCTTTCCACCTGCAGGTGGGGACCAGGGGCTTGAACTCAGGTCCTTGTGCACCAAAGTGTGTGTGTGTCTGCTTAACCAGCTGTACCACCACCTGGCCCCCAAACCAGTTTCTCTAGTAGACAGGATTTCTGATTGATCGCTTCAACCAGTTTTTATTAACCAACAACTACCTTTAAACTTGGCACCTTTTCAGCCAGAAACAAACATATTATTCACCCTGAACTGCTCTGAAAGGGGTAAGAGAAATGAATGTAATTTGAGTAGATGGTCCTTAATTAAGGAAACACTTGGTAAATTTCAATGACTGCCTTGTTCTAGCTAAACCCCCTCCTATTCCCTTCCCCATTTTAATAAACTTTTTCAAATCTCTTCTTGGAGGAAAGTTTATCATGTTTGGCTTTTGCCTGGTAAATTTTTCTTTACTCTGTGGTGGATACTTTCAGATGGATTCTAATTCAGGACCAGCATGTACTTTTAGCTCTGTGCCAAAGCACACGGGAAGAGGGGAGGCTACAGAGCTGTGACTGTAGCCCTTGTGTGGCTACAAATTCTCAGAATAGCTGGGTGGTGCCCTGGCAATGCCAAGGAGCAAGAGAAGTAGCTTCCTTTTCTGTGTCCTGGCGTATGCAGTTGAGACTCTATCTCTTTCAAGTAACTTCTCCAAGTGAGCAGATATATTTTTAGTGCTAATCCAACTGCTGGGCTAGCGTGGGGGTGCCTCTTCCCCGGGTGTGTGCTCTCTGTGTTGGAGAGAACTCGACCGGACTCAGCCTGGGCTGCTACTCACTCAGCAACTCGGGAGATAGCTGACTCAGGAACTCGTGGCAGCATGGTAATGCAAAAGGATCTACTGATCAGACAGCCAACGCTTTTATAGGATAGAACCGGAAGTGGCAATTCGGAAACAGAAATGGCTAGGAAAGGGGGTGGAGAAAGGCAAAAGCACGCTGGGAAGGTGGAAGCTTCCTTAGCAACTGTTGCCAGGGTTTTAACTGGCAGGCAGGGCGGGGCTCGAGGTAGAAAGAAGACAGATCAATGGGATGGGTAGGGAATCTTTCAGGTAAAACAATGATTATGTAAATAGGCCATAGTATCAGCTATGCAGGATGGAGCGGGGGCGGGGGGGGGGCTGGCTTAATGCCCGACACCCAACTACCCCCTAATGTTACCCATATTTTGACTGATAATATTTCAAGTGTGGGTAGAAGTGATATATAGCAAGGAATGCTGTCCATGGTAAAAAAAAAAAAAAAAGTCAAGCAAGAAGGACTGTATTGTTCCGTAGACATGTGTGCACATGTGATCTAGTTCTGCTCTCAACAATTTTTCATAGCATCAGAGAATTCTGGACCTTGAAGAGGCTTTATATATGGTAAAGTTGATCCCATTATTGATAGACAAGGAGCCTGAGAACTGCATAGGGAAGAAGCTCTGGTACCAATGACCTACAACCTAGTCAAGAAGTCAAGATCAGAAAACTAACTTTCAAAATCTAGTTTCATTCTCTCTATAAAATCCTCAGCACCTGAAGTTCTCATATTTTAAAAGAAAGGAACATACACTTACAAGATTGGTCATGTGTATTGCTAGAATTAAAGAGGAATCCACTAGATGTTATTTGCATAAAGAAGTCTTAACATAGATCTCTGGACTCTCAGACCAGAACTACTCAAAGGAAGAGGTACTTGGGTATCATTCAGATGGACATGGGAATACAGGGGTAAAAAGAGAATGGTTCAAAATTCTCTAAGCACTTAAGCCCTATGCTCCTTCAAGCACTAACCCCATCATCCCCAAAAGGATTGTTGGTTATATTTTTTTCTTTAAAAAAATGTCAAGAATCTTCAAAAGGCATGGCTTAGATTATGATGAGAAAGTCCACTGAATAGATAGATATTCTATCACAATACTTTCGGTTACTGTAGCTAGTGACTTCAAATACGCAGCTTAAGTGCAATGCATGAATCAGATGAGAATCAGTTCCTGGAAGTTGAATTTTAATGACGATAGCTTTGGGCAGGAAGAGGCATAGTAAGGGAGGCAGCACGGGTTTCAGGTCCTGCCCTGCTAGAAAAGTTGGGTCTGCAGCCTGTGACCTTGGACCTGTTTACTTCACTTGGTGGGGGTTGAAAGAAAACTTGGGTGACCTGAGTGAGGATAAACTGTTGTCAAAATTTGTACAAAGAAGATGTTACCAAAGATGCAAGTCAAGCCTTGAAGCATGGGTAGAATTTAAAGAGGGACAAAGGGGAAAAGGTGTTTATAGAACTAAAGGGTGTCATTGCCGATTGAGTCAATGAGGGGCAAGGAGACTGCCAGGCCTCTGTCTGAGATTTTGGAAATAGGAATGGAAAGGAAGGATGTACTTATATGTCAGGATTGATATCAGACTTGATCCTGGAGGGGAAGCAAAGCTTGATTAACTCTTTGAGGGAGGGCAGGTTTAGAAAGGGTGTTATTCCTGGACAACAGTCTAGCTCGATTCTAAGCATGAGCTGGAGAATCAGCAGGTGGAAATCTAAATTTTAAAATCATTTTAATAGCTAAAAGGCACCAGTACCTCTGGATACAGAAAATAGTAACCAAATGGTGGGAAAAACAAACAACTTTGCTCTCACTACAGTAAAAACAGTAAAAATGAATTTGTATAGAACAGTTCTTATTCCAGAGGGCACAGTATGAGTGAAAGTGTGAGCAATAGTTCTATTTCTTCTCTGAGCCAGAAGGAAAAAAGTTCAATATAATTAATCATCTTACTTTCTCACTAGAAAACATGTTTCACATTGTTGGCTCAGACTCTGAGACTGCTGTTACATATGCTAAATCAGCGTGAGGTCATTTATCTCTCATTCATGAAGGAGGATGTACAGGAAGATGACCTCAGAACTACCTATTTTCCATATTCACTGACTTCTTTAATTGTGTGTTTACATATAGACCACTTTTAGCCATGCTATTGTATGTGTTTATTTCCAACTGAAGGCATCTTCTTATGTGATTCTGACTCATACAGAAGTCCAGTGGTCACACTGCCCTTTTCTCCTCAGTTCTAGATTTCTCTTAAAAATGAAGTAGGGACTCAGTCTTTTTAATACATAGCCTGAGTCTTTGATATGTTGGCTCTCTCAAAAGCCTAGACCAGGTAGAACAGAAGCAACCGGTGGCACAGCTATATACAAGATGCTGAGTATTATACAGCAAGCCCTAACAAAGGGACTTTTCAAAGTTAACCCAATTACCAAATAATGTGATGATAACAATAACTATCCATTATCTTCTTGAACCGTAAGACAGCAGGAACCTCACATTTCTACTATAGAGCCTATATTTTCCCCAGTCCTGGAACCTTATGTGGGGGGGCCCATTTTCCTGCACGTTTCTCTCAATTCATATCAAATAATATTGCATCCATCGATCGCAACCTAATCAACTCAATGACTGCCACCCCAGCATGCTTCACTCAGACTGTGTCCAGAGACTTCAGGTGTGGAATGACAACCCTTCAGCTTCATCACTCGGGTGAGACCTTTCCTTTCATAGTATTCTCTAATTCCATCCCAGGTGGTCCACTCCCCAATAAAGTCCCCAAACCTAGATATAGACCAGGTCCCCTGAGATAGAGCATATGTTCACACGTGCCCATAAACCAAGGAAAAATATATACCTGAAAGCAGAAGTACACAAGAGTCTGTAGTGAGTAACCCCCAACACTTCATCTGCACTATTCCAGCCTGTAGGTCCACAATTGCTCAACAATTTGTTTGGCTTTGTACGTTAACTCTCTTTTCAGTCACCAGGTTCTGGATGCCAGCATGATGCCAACGAGATTTCCCTGGACTAACGACCCCACCAATGTGTCCTGGAGCTCCACTTCCCCAGAGACCCACCCTACTAGGGAAAGAGAGAGGCAGACTGGGAGTATGGATCGACCAGTCAACACCCATGTTCAGTGGGGAAGCAATTACAGAAGCCAGACCTTCCACCTTCTGCAACCCACAATGACCCTGGGTCCATGCTCCCAGAGGGATAGAGAATGGGAAAGCTATTAGGAGAGGGCATGGGATACGGAGATCGGGTGGTGGGAAGTGTGTGGAGTTGTACCCCTCCTATCCTAAAGTTTTGTTAATGTCTCCTTTCTTAAAAAAAAAAAAAAAAAATGAAGTAGGGAGGGCCAGGCAGTAGCACAGCAGGTCAAGTGCAATGATATGAACACAAGGATAGGCATAAAGATCCTGGTTTGAGCCCTCGGCTCCCCACCTGCATGGGGAAGGGAGTCACTTCATGGGTGGAGAAACAGGTCTACAGGTATCTGTCTCTCACTCCCTCTCCTCTCTTGATTTCTGTCTTATCCAGCAACAAGAGCGAAAACAACAATAACAAGGGCAATAAAGTGGAAAAAACGACCTCCAGGAGCAGTGGGTTCATAGTTCAGGCACCGAGCTCTTGGAGGTAGAGGTGGTGGTGGGGAGATGAAGTAGGGTACAACAAACAACTCACGGTGATTTAACAACTGGGACAAAGTGTAACCTTGTCAGATAAAGGAAGGACTACAAAAGTTGAATAAGGGCAAGAGACTGGCCCACTTTAACGATGGCATTTTTGGTTAATACTAAGCCACCCCGTCATTTGGGCCTCTAGTCATGTAATCTTTGGATTCCCACATAGATATGATGGGCCTAGACCTTTTAATAGATCCCTCTGTCCACCATCACTGGTCATTTGCATCAGGAACATCATCACAAGCCCTCTTGTGGGCATTGATAGGCCCTTGTCCTCACTATAGAGCAGCAACGGTAGAGTGTCCCACTCTCCAAAGGGTGGCTGGGTCAGCCTACTTTGCCACTGGAGGAACACTGGTCCTGAAATGAATGCAGCCTACAAGGTTCCCAGCTGTGACCATGAACTGCAAGCTCAGGCTGATAGGAAGCCAGCGGTCACACAGGCCCCCATGCTTAACTATGCTAAATATGAATATATATGGACCCTAGGTCAGATCAATGAGGTTTACAGTTATTTGGATTTATTTATTTTCTTTCAGTTTGGGAGCTACTCTCTGCCCTAATCCAGCTTTCTATCTATTCCCAACTCTGACAATATCTTCCTAGATAATATTTTTAGGTCACCTGCATGGTAGCTATCAAGCTCAAACAAAAAATTACTAAAGCCATGGGCCCCTTGGAACATACCTAAAATAGGCTTCCTTGCTTCTTCCCACCTGAATACCCCTAATTTCATCTGTTTATTCCTACCTTTGGGTTCCTGTTTATTAAACAAGTTGTCCTGCTTTATATTTTACCACCTTCCAGTCACCAAGTTGCAGACACTACTATGATTCCATCTTAAGTTCCCTTGGCAGATGACCTCACCAATATGTCCCTAAGTCTTACCTCCCCAGAGTCCTACGCCATTAGGGAAAGGTAGAAACAGGCTGGGGGTATGGATGAACCTGCAAATATCCATGTCCAGACGAGAAAAAATTACAGAAGGCAGACTTCCCACCTTCTGCATAAAGAATTTTTGTCAGGCAGGAGTAGACAGTATAATGGTTATGCAAAGAGACTCTTATGTCTGATTCTCCAAAGTCCCAGGTTCAATCCCCTGCACCACCATAAGCCAGAGCTGAGCAGTGCTCTGGTAACAAAAAAACAAAAAAAAGAATTTTTGTCTATACTCACAGAAGGATAAAGAATAAGGAAGCTTCCAATGGAAGGGATGGGACATGGAAATCTGGTGGTGGGAAATGTATGGAATTGTACTCCTGTTACCTTACAATCTTGTTAATAATTATTAAATTACTAAGAAATTTTATTTTAAAAAGAAAGAAATGAGGTAGGGAGCTGGCAGTTGAAGATCTGGTAAAATATACATATTACCCTGCATAAAGACTCATGTTCAAATCCCCAGAAAGGAAGCTTGACAAGTGATAAAGTATCTCTTTCTCTATCTCCCCCTTCCCTTTCAATCTTTATCTGTCTCTATTTTAAAAAAGTAAAAAATAAAACAGAACAATATAAAAAAACTCTCACTGGAAGTGATGAATTTTTCATGCAGTCCCAGTGATAATCCTGGTGAGAAAAAAACATAGATATGTACACATATAAATAAACACAGAGGGGAGGGGATGGAGAATTAGGCCATATGGTACTTTTCAAGTCCAAGAAATTATCTCACTGAGGTATTGCTCAAGAAATCAGGTGTGGGGGCCAGGTGGTACTGCAGGGGTTAAGCACACATGGCAGGAAGCACAAGGACTGGCATAAGGATCCCGGTTCGAGCCCCCGGCTCCCCACATGGAAGGGGGTCACTTCACAAGCAGTGAAGCAGGTCTGCAGGTGTCTTTCTCTCCCCAATTCTGTTCTCCCCTCCTCTCTCAATTTCTCTCTGTCTTATCCAAAAACAACAACAAAGGCAACAATAACAATAACAACAAGGGCAACAAAAATGGGAAAAATGGCTTCCTGAAGCAATAGATTTGTAGTACAGACACTGAGCCCCAGCGATAACCCTGGAGGCAAAAAGAAAGAAAGAAAAAAGAAATCAGTTGTATTTTAAGTTGTTACTGGGGGTGAGAGGGAACAACACCATTATAGTGGATGTGGAAGTGTGGACAGACTGGGAAGGAAAAAAAGAGCACTTTGTGACTTTCCTTAGATATTCATATAAAGCCAACCTGTCATCTAATAAAAATGGCAAAACCCAAATTGACATAGCATCATTGACAGACATTTGATGAACACCTCTCCTTGGGCCAGGGAAGGGAGCTATCAATAAAAGTAAGTAATGAGGGAGTCGGGCGGTAGTGCAGCGGGTTAAGTGCGGTGGCACAAAGCACAAGGACTGGCATAAGGACCCCAGTTCGAGCCCCTGAGAGGAGTCACTTTGCTGGCAGTAAAGTGGGTCTGCAGGTGTCCATCTTTCTCTCCCCCTCTGTCTTCCCCTCCTCTCTCCATTTCTCTCTGTCCTATCGAACAATGACAACATCAATAACAACAAGGATAACTACAACAATAAAACAGCAAGGGCAACAAAAGGGAATAAAATAAGTATTTAAAAATTTAAAAAATGAAAAATAAATAAATAAGTTATAGCCTAACTGTAGAAGGTCATTATTTACTTTTGGAGGATATATGCAACTCATGAAAAATCAGCAAGATATCCAGCAATCTGTAGTAAGCTCTAAACAATTACAAAGTGTATGGTACATAAGAGTCAGTTGTGGATTTGTAAAAGTACAGATTCTTGGCTTTGCTTCTGGAGGTTCTGAGCTGGGATCTTTGCATTGAGGGGTGTTATTAAGTACCAAGTTCACTCAAGAATTACTGGGGAAGGTAGGAATGAGGTGGGGCATCCCTATGAGCTGGGGGAAGTAAGGGGAGATGCAAACACTGAGAGCAGAAGTGGGAGACAGGAGTTCATAGAGCTGAAAATTTACTCTTTTTAAAAAATATTTATTTATTCCCTTTTGTTTCCCTTATTGTTTTTATTGTTGTAGTTATTGTTGTTATTGATGTCATTGTTGTTGGATAGGACAGAGAGAAATGGAGAGAAGAGGGGAAGACAGAGAGGGGAGAGAAAGATAATATACCTGTAGACCTGCTTCACCGCCTGTGAAGCGACTCCCCTGCAGGTGGGGAGCCGGGGGCTCAAACCAGGATCCTTAACGCCGGTCCTTGAACTTAGTGCCACCTGCACTTAACCGCTGCGCTTCCACCTGACTCCCGAGTTGAGAGTTTATTCACTGGTATACAATTGGGAATGGAATGAGATATTTTAAGAGAAACTGGCATCTATTTGATCAATGTTTGGATGTTTTAAGTATTTAGCTTCACCCTGTGAAGACAAGAGAAGAAGAATGGTCTAGTTCCTTTAAATAAGGTCCATGTTGGAGAAGGTGGTGTGTTAGACGGTGGAGGATTATGTGTATGTGGGGGGGGGGGAGTAGATCTTGGGTCTTCAGTGGACATTCAGCTACTTAGGACCGACCCCTCAAGAGAAGATGGATACAGCTGCTTTCGTTTCTCCTCCTCACTATTATTTAATAATGCTGATTTCTAGCACAATGTAAGGTGCTCTTAAAACAAAATGCTAAGCTGCACCAGTCCACTTACCTCTCCTAAGCTCACTCACCCAGAGGACGCCTGATGAAGGATCATGTAAAATATTATGCTCTTAAGAAGGTCCTTTACATCTCTCCAAGAGTCAATATGGTCCATTATGTCAGTTCTTATCCACTGGCTTCTTTCTCAACTAGTTATATTTCCATTTAGCTGAAGCTTAAGCAAAGCCCACCAAGGGCCAGAGAATTAGAGTTATCAGAGACTTGCTAGTTATCTTTTCTTATTCCATCTGTCTTTTTTATCCCAACCATATCAGGCCTGACGATGTGTCTCTTGCTTCTTAATTCCTTCTAGAAGAGCCTTTCCAGTGTGGGATCCTGACTGGTCCCATGTTTCCATCCCTGCACTTTTGAAAGAAGTGTTCCACTGGCCTTTCTGTTTGTGTTCTTGTGAGAAGGAGGAGGGGGCTGTAAGGAGTGGAACGGAGCAGGCAAGAGCTAGCCCACTCTGACTTTCCTGTATTCTCTCCTATTATTCGTCCATCTTGTACATTCTAACCACATTCTATACCCTGCATATACTCCATCAGTCTACTATTCATCTACTTCCATCTTGTTCATGGTGTACTACTGATGTAAATAATAAGTTTAAATGCGTAAAATATCTGTCGTTTGTTCAAAACTGATTTTGGATGGATATATATCAAAATGTTAATAGCCTTTATCTCTGAACATAGATTTCAGATCTTTAATAACTGATTAGGCCATTTTTCTCATTTAATAAATGAACTCACTATTTTATTTATTTTTTATTATTTTAAATTAATATTTATTTATTTATTCCCTTTTGTTGCCCTTGTTGTTTTATTGTTGTAGTTATTATTGTTATTCATGCCCTTGTTGTATAGGACAGAGAGAAATGGAGAGAGGAGGGGAAGACAGAGAGGGGAAGAGAAAGACACCCGCAGACCTGCTTCACCGCCTGTGAAGGGACTCCCCTGCAGGTGGGGAAGCCGGAAGTTCGAACCGGGATCCTTACACCGGTCCTTGCGCTTTGCGCCACCTGCGCTTAACCCACTGCGCTACCACCAATCTCCTGAATTTATTATTTTAAAGGGAGTCTTTCACTTGAAAAGACTGGTTTATTCTACATCCTTTAATTTTAATATATATTTAATGTATTTATTATTTCCTAGTTGCTATGCATGTCCTGACTCTGCAGTCTGGTTCAAAGTTCCTTGAGGACAAGACGGTCATCCACGCTTCTTACCTTCCCGGCAGCTGGCTCAGTTGATCAGTTTACCTTCAAATTAACTTGCCCTTCATTCAGTGTAGAAGACTCTATCTCCTGTTCATATCACTATCTTGAAATGATGGGAACATTGTGTTTTATGTACCACCCACACTTAAACAAATCAGGCTAATTTATTTACTGGTGAATAATTATTCATGATGTTAACAAATCTATTTAGCCAATTGAAAGCCAATTATTTTGATTTATCATGGTTGGCTGGTAATTGTGCAATATAAACATAAATAATGGAATAATTTTGGTGAGGGGGAATATCGGTGAGATTTCTATTCACTGAAACCAGTAGTGTGTTAAAAAATTCCTCCAAGTGGAGATGAAGACATAACCCTTGATTTCAAGGTGCTTACAGCATTGTTAGGGACACAGGACTGAAGCAAAAAGGGTGACAAATTACATGTTGGTACTTGTTTGAGGTTTGATTCTGCTTATCTCTTCCACCGAGCATTTGGCTAAACAGAATACAAGTTAAGGGTGAGTTTGCCAATTTTAACCCACTAGAATATAATAAACTGAAAGATACAAAAGCTCTACTCATGCAGTTCTTCTTCATTTTTGTTTTAGTTCAATTTTCTTTTTTATATTTATTTATTTATTTATTTTTCCTTTTGTTGCCCTTTTTTATTGTTGTTGTAGTTATTGATGTTGTCGTTGTTAGACAGGACAGAGAGAAATGGAGAGAGGAAGGAAAGAGAAGGACAGACACCTGCAGACCTGCTTCGCCGCCTGTGAAGCGACTCCCCTGCAGGTGGGGAGCCGACAGTTGGAACTGGGATCCTTACGCTGGTCCCTGTGTTTCGAGCCATGTGCCCTTAACCCGGTGTGCTACCGCCCAGCTTCCTCAATTTTCTATAATGTAGAAATGGGATGCAAGGCTGGTTCAGTATATACTGAAAGTCAATAAATGTGATCTACCATATCAACAAAAAGAAATCCAAAACCACATGATTATCTCAATAGATGCAAAGAAAGCCTCTGACAAGAACTAACATCTCTTCATGATAAAAACATTAAAAAAGAATAGGGATAGATGAAAAATACCTCAAACTCGTTGAATCTATATACAGCAATCCAATAGCCATACTCAGCGAAAGCTTTCCCTCTACAGTCAGGTACAAGACAGGGCTGCCCACTGTCTCCACTGCTAGTCAACATAGTCTCAGAAGTCCTAGCCATAGCAATCACTCAAGAATGATTAAAGAGATACACGCTGGAAGAGAAGTTGAACCACCACTATTTACAGATGATAGTTTACATAGAAAATCCAGAATAATTCAGTAGCAATATAGTACGGTGGCAGCCTACAAAATAAACACACAAAAATCAGTGGCAATCACCAAACTAAAAGATGAAATCCAGAAATCGATTCCATTGACCACAGCCACAGAAAAAAAATGCCTAGGGATTAACCTAAGGAAGTGAAAGACCTCTACACTGAAAACTATGAGCTATTTCTCAAGGAAATAGAAAAAGATATATAGAAATAGAAAGACATGCCATGCTCACAGAGTGGAAGAACAAACCATCAAAATTACTATTCTTTTTTTAAAATTATTTTTATTTATAAAAAAGGAAACACTGACAAAAATCATAGGACAAGAGGGGTACAACTCCACACAATTCCCACTACTAGAACTCCATATCCTATCCCCTTTCCTGATAGCTTTCCTATTCTTTATCCCTCTGGGAGTATGGACCCAAGGTCATTGTGGGTTGCAGAAGGTGGAAGGTCTGGCTTCTGTAATTGCTTCCCCGCTCAACATGGGTCATGGGTGTTGGCAGGACGATTCATACTCCCAGCCTGCCTCTCTCTCATTCCCTAGTGGGGCGGGGTTCTGGGGAAGTGGGGCTCCAGGACACACTGGTGGGGTTGTCTGTCCAGGGAAGTCTGGTTGGCATCATGTCAGCATCTGAAACCTGGTGGCTGAAAAAAGAGTTAACATACAGAACCAAAAAAATTGTTGACTAATGAACCTAAAGGCTGGAATAGTTCAGATGAAGAGTTGGGAGGGGGGGGGGTCTCTGTTTTATAGATAGTTAGTAGTCCTATTTTAGTTATATTCCAAAGAGCCCATGACTATACTAGTTTGTTTTTTTTTTTTTATCTGAGTCTGACATCTGATATACAAGTGGGTCCAAGTTATTGTCTGGGGAGATGATGTCATGGCTGGAAAAAGGACCAGAAAGCTGGATCAGGGAAGAGAGTAGCTCCCAAATATGGGAAAGGTGTATACATACTGTTGACTGTAAACCCCATCGATTTGATCTGATCTGGGGCCCATATTCAGCTTAGGAGCCTATGTGAAATGTGAAAATGACTCTACCCAGAGCCATATGCAGATTTAATGCAACCCCTACGAAGGTCGCATCAAATTTGTTCAAGAGAACAGAATAAAACATACAAAAGTTTATCTGGAGACAGAAAGTATGCTGGATAGCTAAAGCAATTCTGAGACGAAAGTGCTAGAATGGAGGCATCAGGCTTCCTGACCTCAAAAGTTTATACAGAGCCATTATAACCAAACTGGCCTGCTACTGGAATGGAAACAGACATACAAGCCAGTAGAATAGAACTGAGAGCCCAGAAACCAGTCCCTTCACCTATGGACATTTAATGTTTGAAAAGGGGCCCCAAAACATCAAATGGAGTTAAGAAGAGCCTATTCAACAAAGAGCCTATTCAACAAAACATCAAATGGAGTTAAGAAGAGCCTATTCAACAAAATTGAATTGTAACATGCAGAAGAATGAAACTGGACCACCACATTCATCATATACAAAAGTAAACTCCAAATGGATCAAAGATTTGGATGCTAAGCTAGAAACCACAAAACACTTATGGAAAACATGGGCAGAGCTCTCTTCCATGTAAATTTTTGTAACACCGTCACTGATTCAATTCCGACTGCAAAGAAAACAAAAGCAAAAATAAACCAATGGGCCTACATCACACTGAAAAGCATTTCTGCATGCCAAAAGGAATCATTGCCATAACAAAAAGATCCCTCTCCCATGGAGTGGGGGGAAAATCTTTATATGTCATATATCAGACAGAGGGCTGGTAGGCACAATACACAAAGAACTCACCAAATTAACTTTAAAGGACAAACAATCCCATTGAAAAATGAGGGGACGACATGGGTAGAATATTTTCCAATGAAAAGATCCAGGGAAAACGCTCCAAGTCCCTGAGGAGAAGGGAAATGAAAATCTAAAAAGCAATGAGATGCCACTTTACACCTGTGAGACTACCATACATCAGAAAATAAAGAAGCACTAACTGTGGAGAGGCTGTGAGGGGAATAGGACCCTCCTTCTTTGCTGGGGGGATAGTCTGGAGAGGGGGCTGCGTGGTGGTGCACCTAGTTAAGCACACATACTACCAAGTGCAAGAACCCAAGCAAGGATCCAGGTTCAAGCCTCCACTCCACTCCTGCAGAGTGGTGCTTCACAAGTTGTGAAGCAGGTCTGAAGGTGTCTGTCTTTCCTTCCCAGGTCTGAAGGTGTCTGTCTTTCTTTCCCCTGTCTATCTCCCTCCCCCCTCTCAATTTTTCTCTGTCCTATCCAATAAAAAAATGGGGAAATAAAAATGGCTGCCAAGGACAGTGGATTCTTAGTGCCAGCACCAAGTCCCATCAATAACCCTGGAGGCAAAAAAAATAAAAAAGAAAGAAAAGTTTGGAGATTTATCAGAACAGTACAAACAGACCTACCTTATGATTCAGCAATCCCTCCCCTGGAGATAAACCCAGAGAAAAACCACCTAGCCATAAAGACCTATGCCCAACTATGTTCATAGCAGCACAGTTTGTAATAGACCAAACTTGGAAGTAAACCTGATACCCAATGGCAGAAACTTGTGGTACATATATACAATGGAATACTATGCAGCTGATAAAGATGATGAAGTCATCTGCTTTGCAGTAGATTGGTCATAATTTGAAGGTATTATGTTGAGTGAGACAAGCCAGAAAGAGAAAGACCAATAATGAATGATCTCACTTAACAGGTAGAACTTAAGAATAAAAGATGGTAAGGGGGAGTCAGGCTGTAGCACAGCGGGTTAAGCGCAGGTGGCGCAAAGCACAAGGACCGGCATAAGGATCCCGGTTCGAACCCCGGCTCCCCAGCTGCAGGGGAGTCGCTTCACAGGCGGTGAAGCAGGTCTGCAGGTGTCTATCTTTCTCTCCTCCTCTCTGTCTTCCCCTCCTCTCTCCATTTCTCTCTGTCCTATCCAACAACGACGACAACAACAATAATAACTACAACAATAAAACAACAAGGGCAACAAAAGGGAATAAATAAATAAAAATAAAATATTTTAAAAAAATTTTTAAAAAAGATGGTAAGGAATAATATAAGGTGAAATTTGGAGTAGGTGTGGAGTGTTACACCAAAGCAAAAGACTCTGGGCAAAGAGGGAATGGGAAAAGATGAAGGAACACCGGGGTTCTGCTCTATCTCCTTGACATAAGCTTGCGCCTATGTGTTAGACATGATTCTCTAAACCAACAGCCCCCCCCAGTTAAAAAAATCATTTGTATGGAGTGCTGGCACCTTGACTCCACCATTTCCAAACTGACTGTTTTGTTCATTATATTGGGGGGCAGACAGAAAGAGAGAGAGAGAGAGAAGGAGAACACAACAGTGCTCCATCATCTGTGGGGTTTCCACTAGTAATCTGGTTTTCCCATATGATGTGGGGGCTCAGCCCTGAGTCTGCTCCTTGAGAGAACTCGATACATCACAAATATCTTCCAATTCCAGCGAATACAGATGGTCATCCACTCTAGTGTCCCTGTATCTTTACCTGATTTAGACAGATAGGAAGCTATCTATTCAATAGCGAATTCACTTCAGATTAATTCTTAGATCATAATTCTTTTAAAACTTTCAAATAAACATCTTTTCTTTTTTTTTCTAATCATCAGGGCTTCACCACTCTGAGCCAACTTTTTCAGATAGAAAGACAGAAACAGACAGAAGAGGGAAAGAGGGACAAATAGCAGCACTGAAGCTTCCTCCAATGTGCTGACATTGTGCTTAAGTCTGGGCCTTGCATATGACAAAGGGGACACAGTCGGTGCCTAGGTATCATTCTGCTAGCCCTGAATGGTTTCTTGACGGCACAACTGATGCAGACATTTGCTAGCAGGAGTGCAGAAGTCATTTATTTTTCATGTTCTCCTCACTTAAGTGTAAGCCATGCTATAAAGCCACAGTTGGACCAGAAAGGAAGACATTGTTCAGTGCATGTTCAGATTTAATGTAATGCGTTATAAAGACAAGGTGTACGTAATGGTTCAAGGTACAGTGAGTTCAGGTAAATAAAACATTATTCAGGATTATCTTAAGATATATAAACATAAACTCAGTTCCTATGGAGATAGTATATTATCTATGAAAATTTATTTGTACCCAAGAAATACATTAAAATAATAATATTAAAAACGATTAATATTAAAACAGTGACCTATTTTATAATCAACAATGTCATGGCTAAGGTAATGTATTTGTTTATGAATTTCACTTCTTACATGGCTTATCTTGCTTCCTACAACTTTATTTTTTATTTATTTATTTATTTTTTTTTTTTCTGCTTCACCGCCTGTGAAGCGAGTACTCTGCAGGTGGGGAGCCGGGGGCTCGAACCGGGATCCTTACGCCGGTCCCTGCGCTTTGCGCCACGTGCGCTTAACCCGCTGCGCCACCGCCCGACCCCTGCTTCCTACAACTTTAGGGGGGAAATGAAGACAAGGGCTTCAACCTGTGCATAGCCACTTCACTCCAGCGACCACACACTGATAAAAACTAAGACATCTCATTATGGGGTGGGATAGGAGGTTAAGAACCCGGTTAAGCACACATAATACAAAGCACGAGAATCCTGTTTTAAGCCCCTGCTCCTCACCTGCATGGAGTCTGCTTCATGAGCTGTGAAGCAGGTCTGCAGGTGTCTATCTTTCCTCTCTCTCCTTCTCTCCCCCTCCTCTCTCAATTTCTCTCTCCATTTCCTGTCCAATAAAATGGGAAAAAATGTTCATCAGGAGCAGTGGATTCGTAGTGCTGGCACCAAGCCCAGCATTAACTCCAGAGGGGGAAAAAAAAAAAAAAAAGGAAAAGAAAGAAAAGAAAAAGAAATCTCATTATGATAAAGCCATATGAGTTAACAAAGGGCAAAGATCACAAGAATGGTTACATCTCTGTGTAACTTACGTGTACCAGTCAAGATGCCACAAAAAAATAAATCAAGAAATTTAGTGTATGGAACAATTTATGAAAGTCCCAAAAAGATGAAACTGGGTAAAATACAAAAGGAAATAACCTAGAAACTATTTGTTACAGGAAAGAAGGAAATCAACCTAATAAGGGGGCAGGAGGGAAGGACAGGCTGTTGCTTCCGGAGTGCAGTGCTTGCTGATTGCTGACAGTGAGAGGACTGTGCTGTTACCTTGGAAGAGGGGGTACTGAGCAGATGCTGAAGCCATAAGGTGGACCACCTAGCAGATGCTGACACCAGAGAGATGAACCCACATGATTACTACTATGAACAACAAAGGACAGCTACTGCAGTCACTGGAATCCTCTTCAGTCACTCCTTCAGCTGCTACGAAAAGCAAAAGAAGAGAGAGACAGAAGGTAAGAAGAGCAACACCTCTCTACTCATTTCTGATGTCTGACTCCACATCTCCAGAAAAGTGAAGCTGTCTGTTAGGGTGTCGTCACAATGGTCTTTGATGTACTAGCCTAAAAGTCTCAGGATGAAAAGAGCCAATTAGATAGCAGATGTCCTCAAGTCTATGTAGAATAGACATTTATGTCCAGCACACATCTTTCCAAGTTGTGTTCTGCACTATTGGTTCACTGTCTGGGTAGCTGAGCTAAGTTTTATAGAGAGTTCTGCCAACTCTCTAGCTCTGAGAGCAAGAGTGACATGGTGGGCAGAGATGTGTTGCCTCATCAACAGGGAGGAAGTCTTACCCTTGTTGTTGGCCAAGGACCAACAGAGAGTTCTTGTTATCATTGTAATTTCCTTATGTTGGGTTTGTTTGCAAATATAATTTGAAGGCTTCAAGCCTGCCCCTCAGCACTGAGTGGAGGTGTTTCCCAGAATCTAATCACTTACCATCTGGGCCAGACTTCAGAAGCCAGAGGAAGACCCTTGAGTGGAAATAGGCTCCCTCATTCTGATTCTGGCCTGGGCCCAGGAAGACCTTATGGATTTCTATCCCAAGATATATAATAATCCAACATCGTCACAATGAATATGCTTCTGTATTTTAAAGAAAGGGGCAGGTCAAGCACAACAGCTGGCAATCATGAGAAGGTCCTGAAAGCAGAGTTCTACATGTTCAGACTTTTGCCCAGAACCCTGCTCATGACAAGGCAACCCCTAGTTTCTCACTTTGGAATAATACAGAGGCAACAACAATAAACAGAATCTACCTCTTTGAGTTCTTGTGATGATTAAATAAAGACTGGCCTAATATGGGATTTAACATTCATCACATGATAATGTTAGAACCAAAGATTCTTAACAGGAACATTTGTACTCTTTGGAACTCAGTGGTCTTTTCTGCTGGATATATGGTAGTTCCAGTACCACCTTCCCTACATACTAGCCCTCTTAGCTGCTAAATAGACCCTGGATACTGGAAGATTCTCTGTGCCAGATTGTGAGAAGGTTATTATCAATTGTTTTCCAGGACGATAGGCAATCTACAGGGTGCCATTTAAAGTCAAGAAACTTAAATAAGACCCAAAGGAGAGAATTCTGCTAATGAGCCCATCAAGATAAAGAGGTAAGAGTGTCAGCTTCTGACCATCTGTCTTGCTCTGGCAGCTCGAGCTGTCCAGACCCCACCCTCTGAGCCTCATGTGAAACTTGCCAATGCCATTGATTTGTATTAATCTGATTGAGCATTCATTACTCCAAGTACCAACCTGTCACTGTTTGCTTAGCTTGCATGAAATCAGAGCTACACAAAAATCAATGTGTGAAATCTTTGTATCAACATATATGGAACAGAAAGGTTTATGCTGGCAGATGCAGGTTTTTAGACAGATTAAAACTGACAAATGGGCATGATCCATGATGAAGGCAATGATGAGGTGCAATGAAATGTCAAGGGCTTTGGGACTGGCAGGGTGAGAAAAGTAATGCATTGCTGTCGGAGGAAGAAGAAGAAAGAGAGTGGGGGCTGTTTATAATAAAGGGTTTTAGGATGTGCAAAAGTGCTAAGGACATTTTTTTTCCTAGAGGACCGACATGTTTTCAGTGGATTGGCATGGGTTATTGTCCCCTAGAAGCCAATAAGATAAACAAAGGGGTTAATGACTTGAGCAGGGTCACAGTGCACAGTGGCAGTGGCAACGCAGCATAGTAGAACCTTTCCTCAATCTTTCTTGTTTTGCCACCAGGGTTATCAGGTGGAGCTCAGTGCCTACATGGATCCACCATTCCTAGTGGCTATTTATTTCTTCCTTTCTTTTTGATAGAGGGTGATAAACAGAGAGAAAATGGGAGAGGAGCAAGAAGGGAGAGAGCCCCCCACAATCTCTGAACCCTATGACTTCAGAAAAGGAGACCTTCACCTCCCACCCACTGTGTGATTTCTCCCTCCAATAAACAGTTGAGTCGACATGTCCCATCCAAATGATCACAAGCCCCCAACAGAATCAAGAGGACAATAATGGAGACAGACGTCTGCATTTTGCACAACTTTTGTGTTCTGTACTTGTACTTGCAAGACATTCAAGCTTGAGGACAAAGTGTCTTCATTTTGATTGAAAGAATGTCTTTAGTAAGGATCATGGCCAGCTTAAGAGAAAACCAATTCTAATTTATGACAAGCACTGCATTCTATGTACATGTACACAAATCATCCTAGCGTGCCATAACAGTGACAAAATTTTCTTTTAATTTTGATTCCCCATGTCTCACAACATACTTGTGAACCATCTGCTTTCAACACCATTGGATTGTGTATGCTTCAGGAATGCAAATTATTTTTTAAAAAACAGTAGCCAAGAAAGGTAAATATACCACTAATGAAGAAAGGAGGATCCACTCCAAAACAGTTTTAAAAACCATGATAGAACTTTTGTGTTTAAAGCATGAAAACAAAGAAAAATCATCTTTGGGAAATATGGAGAATGATGTAGTGAAAGAGAGTGAGCACCAGAGTGAAAGCCTGGGTTGTTCCACTTTTTGTGCTAACACTGCATGATGTGAGATTTTAAAAACTTTTCCCCCCTAGATTGCTTTCTGATCCCATAAAATAAGTTTCCTTAGGATCCTGAGTACTAAGTAAGAAAAGGAATCTGAAAAGTTCTACCATTTTGCCTTAATTACAGCAAGTTCTCAATGCAGATCTGTTCTCCTTTGGATCATTTATCATTATGAGTAATTATCTCCCTCCCCATCTCCATCCATTAGAGTAGATACTATAGAAACACTGTAATCAGTGCTTTGTGATCTGGCTACAAGTGGTTCACAGATATTCCTCAAGTCTAAAATGTTCAGCCCTCAGAACAATGGAGATACAATCCAGTAAATATGCCTATATGTAAATAGCACTAAATGACATAAATCATGGTGAGGTCTTGTATGATACAAAAAATCCTAACAATGGGATTTTCAAAGTCAACCAAATTTCCAAAATAACTTGGTTATAACAATATATTATATAATATATAATAATATATATTGCCTTCTTAAACCGTAGGATAGCAGGAACCCTCCCCATTCTCTATAAAACCCATATTTCTCCCAGTCCTGGGACCTCTGGGGCCTGGCTCGTTTTCCAGCAGGCTCCTCTCAACCCACACCAATTGATATTGCAACTGCTGATCTCAGCCTAATCAATGCAACCAGTACCACCTCAGCATGTTTCACTTCAGACTGTGTCCACAGACGACAGGCTTGGATGTCAATCCTTCAGCTCCAGTATTCTGGAGAGACCCATCCTAGCTCATAGACTCCTTAATTCTAATTAGCTTTGGGTTGTGCACTTACTAACAAAACCACAGCACCTAGATATGGACCAGAGCCCAGGAGACAGACATGTGCACATGTATCCATCAGTTAGGGGAAAATATACACCTTAAAGCAAAAGTGTGCAATAGTTTGCAGTGCCCACTAAGTGCAGCAAGCAAGTAGAAAGACCTAAATATGACATTGTAAAGTACTTAATCAAATAGCCGCTACTTAGACCTAGATATCCTCATCTACTTTCTCAGTCACTCCAAGGCTAACCTTGTCAGACAAAGTAAGGACTACAAAAGCTGGATATGGGCAAGAGACCAGCATACTTTAATGATAGCTCTTTTGGTTACTATCAGGCCACCCCATCTCCCAGGGCCCTAGTCAGGGAATCCAGGGATTCCCACATAGTCATGATGGGCCTAGACAGCCAACAGATCCCTCTCTCCACTGTCACTGGTCATCTCCATCAAGAACAACATAATGGACCCCTTTCTGGGCCCCTATAGGACCTTGACCTCAATATGGAACAAAAATGGTAGGGACTGCCCACTATCAGAAGGGAGGTTGGGCCAAAATACTCTACCACTCAAGGAAGACAGGAAGACGGGTCCAGCAATGGATGCGGCCTAGAATGTTCCTAGCTATGACCACAGAATGTGAACTCAGACCTACAGGGATGCAGAGGTTACACAGGCTACTGCACTGAATATAGGTCCAAGATCAAATCCATGGGGTTTATAGTTAATGGTATTTATATACTTTTCCCATATTTGGGAGCTACTCTCTTCCCTGATCCAGCTTTCTAGTCCTGTTTCCAACTCTGACACCATCTCCCCAGATAATACCTTTGGTCCAACTGCATGTTAACTCTCAGGCTCAGGCAAAAATTAGTAAAGTCATGGGCCCCTTGGAATATACCTAAAATAGACTTCCTAGCTTTTTCCAAAACGGAGACCCCAAATTTCATTTGCTATAGTCTTGCCTTAAGGTTCTTGATTATTAAACAATTTGTTCTTCTTTATATCTTAATGTTTTTTTCAGACACCAAGTTGCAGATGCTACCATGATGCCAACCTGACTTCTCTGAGCAGACAACCTCACCAATGTTCCCTGGAACTCCATCTCCTCAAAGCCCCGCCCCACCAGGGAAAGACAGAAACAGTCTGGGAGTATGGACTGACCTGCAAACACGCATGTTCAGCAAGAAGCAATTACAGAAGCCAGACCTTCCACCTTCTGCAACCCACAATGATCTTGGGTCCATACTCCCAGAAAGATAAAGAACAGGGAAGCTTTCAAGGGAGCAGATGAGATACATTAACTCTGGTGGTGGGAACTATGTGGAACTGTACCCCACTTATCCTATGGTCTTGTCGATATTTTTTATTTTATAAGTAGATTTTAAAAAATGATCTTTGTTACAATTTGGCCAGGGCTCATCAGAATACCTGTTGGTTGACACACAGTGAATCTTTCTTCCACTAGTTCATTTTGTTTGCTAGCTGTTAGTTGCTGTATAGTAAGGCACTCTAAGCATATTGCCTTAAAACAACTACAGTCATTAGCTTTGCTCAAAACCTTGTGAAGTGGATGAGGCAGATTTATGTAGCATCATCTGGGGGCTGAGGGTGCTGCTTCCAAGATGACTCACTCACAAGGTTAGCAGTTGGGCAGTCTGTGCTAAAGACTGGCAGAGAGCTCAGCTAGGGCTGGTGAATACGGGCCTCTCCACGTGGTCTGGCTCTTCTCACAGCATAATGGCTAGCCTCCAAGTGTCTTAAGAGAGACATTTTAGGACCTAGCATTGGAAATCATGTGGTCTCATTTCTGTCCTGAGTTAAGGCCTTTTCAGATTCATAGGCAAGGATCATAGATCCCTTCTTCTAGTGGGGAATGACAATCCTCTGGAAGAGCACGTGGGATGGGAAATGCTGTTATGGCCATTTTGAAAAATATAACTTACCATTCTTCACACACATACACACACAGACACACAGACACACAGATACACACACACACACACACACACACACACACACACACTTTTTCATTATCACTGTGGTTCAAATCTTTATTTCTAATTACAATAATTAGGATTTTCTCTCAGTTTCTATTAGCTTTTCCATTGGTCTTTCATTTTCATCTACACTGGATTATACTTTCAGAGTAGGAAGAGAAATTCTGATCATTTCCCACTCTTACTTCTCACCTACTCTAAAATCTAGAAATAGCTATATTAAAAAGTCTATTAAAAAGCTTCAGATCTCTCAAGAGAATACTTAGCAATTCTGTGTGCTTCTTGATCTGGTCACAAGTTTATAGTCCTGGCTCACCCTAGCCCAATACACAGCTTAATGTGTTACTGAAGCTAAGCTACATTCCATTTTCTTCAGGTAACCCTGTGAAGGGGGAAAACCACCAAGTTGAAACCTTCAGCATCATCAGACCTAGGTTCACATCACAAACCAGCCATTAGGCTCTCTCACTTGCAGAATGAGTTGATTAATTCTGACATTGCAAACTTGCTGAGGTAAATGAAACAATGTAAGTGTGGGCTGGCATGTGGCTCATCCAGCAGAGGGCACATCTTACCAAGCACAAGGACCAGGGTTCAAGCCTCGGCTGTCTGCATGGGAGTGCCTGCAGAGGGGAATGCTTCATGAGCAGAGTAGCAGTGTCTCTCTCCTCTCTGTCTCTCACCCTTTATCTAAAGGAAAGAAAAAATGATTACTGGAAATGGTGGAGTCATGTTGGCATTGAGCCCAAGAGACAACCCTAGTGACAAGAAAGACAGACGGGCAATGTATGCAAAGTAACTATAACAGAACGGATTTTAAATAACTGTGATAATCTCTCTCTCTCTCTCTCTCTCTCTCTCTCTCTCTCTCTCCAGTTGCCTCTTCATACTCTTTTCTCACAGCTTGCTCATGAGAAATGCCCTTTCAAAGCAGGTTAAAACTTGCCTCCCAGACCCCTCCCCCGTAACAATAGTCCCATCTGGAACCACTGGTAGAGCCCTAGCCAGCTTCATTTAATTCACCACGGTGACCTGGTGACACCAAAGTATACGATGAGTGCCCCCAACATCTCTCATTCTGAGTGCCTTAACTGGTTTCTCATAGAGATCTGCATTCTGATTTTCTTTAAAAAAAAAAAAAGATTTATTTTACCTACTTCATATGTGATTGAGTTTCACTTGAGCAAAATAAAGTGAAGTCAGAGTACCACTTCTTGGGTTTGGCACCAGGGACCAAACTGGGAGCCTTGGCATGCAGGTCTTGTGCTCTACCAGCTTGAGCTACTTCCTAGTCTCAGGAAATGTATCCTGATTTACATGCCATTGGAGTGGTTGTGCCCGTGTGGTTTATACTGCACAGGTACACACCAGGTAGGGCAGGTGTCAAGGTTAGTGTTGCCACGATCTCTAGAAGAACCAGCCTCTTCCCTCTCTTTGTCCATACTCTTTGTACCTGCTTATAAATCTCCAACCAACCAGGGCACTTTGGGATTACTTCTAATGTTTTGCATAATCAATTTACTTATCAGTTCCATCCAATGTGTACGTTTCAAAGTAGATTTCCAATTAGTTGATGATTTGTTTAACCAATTAGTAGGGAATTTCCTGGAATTGCAACCCCATTTCCCATAATCCAAAGAGTCTTAGAGAGGTCCATCTCACTCATCTAGATCAGAAGCAGCAGATCTGAGGCCAGCAATCCATGTGATTAGACTTAAGAAGTCCTCCACACTAAGAATAGCTCAGCATTACAGCACACTCAATTTTTAATGGAGTTGTACTGAAGCTATTCTTCCTTCTAAGCTTGAATCTGCTTTAATGCTGGCATGTTTCCTGTTAGCTGCCCACCTACAGTCTCTTCTGTGACATTCGGCCGTTTTATTATTCTGCATGTTGCCTGAAAAACCGAGAGTCTATGGAGACAGATAGTTGGGGCATTCACATTCAAAGCCTGTGGGGGCTGAGGGCAAAGAAACAATGCCTTCCCTTAGCTTCTGCACCTGACTCCCCAGTCCTGCTTTTAAATTTCCTACTGCACTTTCACTACTTCCATGATGCCTTTCCCAACCTAACTCCATTCAGTTTCACTGCTCTATTCATGCCATACTATGAATAGCCACTATTTAAACAGTTATTTAGCTCTGTCAGGTCCTGTGTTAAGCATTTCATATTAATTATCTCATTTACTCCCCCCAAATAACCCTGTGGAAAAAAAAGGATATCATTAATTGAGTTTCATACATGGTGAAAACACAGCTCAGAGTTGAGTGAACTTGTCCTGCATCACAGTCCAAGGGCCAGAGCTGGGTCTGGAAAGCAGGTCTGCATGTCTGCCTGCCTCCAAAAGGCCCATGACCACCTGCAATGCAGAAAGTCCCACAGAGCTTTCCTGCAGCCCACCCCCAGCACCAATTCTACACTCTGTTGTGACTGAAGACTTCACCTGTATTCACAAGTTTCCATGCTGCTTTATGCCCATTTCCCTGCACAGCTGCCTCTCTTTTGCAACAATTGCAAAAGCAGTGCCCGAGCTTCATTTAGTCCCCGAGGAACCCCTTGGGTGTAGTGCAGGTGTGGGGAATGTCTACTCATGTGGTCTGGAGGCCCTGCCAAGGCAACTGCAGGCAGGACTTGAAATTCAATAAATGTAGGCATTTTCTTTTTGCTTTGTTTTGTTTTTGCCTCCAGGGTTATCGCTGGGGCTCAGTGCCTACACTAACAATCCACTGCTCCTAGAGGCCATTTTTTCTATTTTTTTACTGGATAGGACAGAGAGAAATTGAGAAAGGAGTGGGAGAGAGAGAGAGGGAGAGAGAAAGATAGACACCTGCAGACCTGTTTCACCACTTGTGAAGTGACCCACCCCCTGCAGGTGGGGAGCCAGAGGCTAGAACCAGGATCCTTGCCTGGGTACTTGCACTTTGTACTATGCACCACTGCCTGGCCCCAATGTACTTTTTTTTTTTTAAATAAATATCAACACTAAGTGCTAATTTTAAGTTGATAATTTTATATGGCTCATGAATGATGTTGCAAATATCCAAATATCCCTCAGCAGAAAAAAAAAAAAAGGTTCCCACTCCTGGTGCAGTAGAAAGAGTAATAGAAAAAAAAAAAAAGAGTAATGGCTCTGACATATCAGGATGTGAGCAGAACTCAGCTTTCCCTCTCCTCTGTGCAAACTTTCCATTGAGTTCATTTTGCTGAACCCATTTTCTTGTCTTTAAAATGATGGCTATTCTACTCACAGTGAGCTTATGCATGTACAAATATCAGGTAAAGTGCCAGAGCCATGAAGAGCATTCTGTTTTTGCTTTTTGTCTCCAGGGTTATCACTGGGCTGCGTGCCTGCACTATGAGTCCACTGCTCCTAGAGGCCATTTTTCCCATTTTTGTTAACCTTGTTGTTACTGTTATTGCTGTTATTGTTGGATAGGACCGAGAAATCGAGAGAGGAAGGGAAGACAGAGGGGGAGAAAAAGATAGAAACCTACAGACCTGCTTCACTGCTTGTGAAGCGACCTCCCCCAGCAAGTAGGGAGCCAAGGGTGTGAACCGGGATCCTTATGCTGGTTTTTGAGCTTAGCGGCATGTGCACCTACCCCTGTGTTAACGCCAGGCCCCCACATTCTTCTTTCTTATTCTTTCTAGCTGTCAGGGATTCACCAAAACTCCACTATTTCTAGTGGGTCCTTCCTTCCTTCCTTCCTTCCTTCCTTCCTTCCTTCCTTCCTTCCTTCCTTTCTTCCTTCTTACCTTCCTTTCTTTTTTGGTAGAGGGTGAAGGGCCAAAAGGGAGAGAGACAGAGAGAAGGAGAAAGATACCATATCACTGCTTCACTGCTCCTGAAGCTTCCCCTCTGATGGTACTCCCATGTGGTGGCCAGGAACCTGGGGTTTTGCACATGGCAAAGTGTGTGCTCTACCAAATGAACCATTCCCTAAATGCCCCAGGGCATTTTTCTATATCATTATTCAAAGCCCCTTGCAGAGACTGGTTTTCAGAGTGAGAAGTAACTTGTGCTGATCTTAGAGTTCAGGGAGGGAGAATGGTGCCCCACATGTAACTCCTCAGTAAGTCTGGAGTCCAGGCCTGACTTCCTGCTGGGGAGTGGGGAGCCAATCAGCAACAGCCCAGCACCATTTCCTCTCCCTGAACAATGGGAGAGCAGAGTGGTGTGATTGGCACCTGGCCAGGCAGCTGTTCTTCCAGGCCTGGAGGGACTGCAAGGGTCTCCCATTGCAGGGAGAAGGATTTAAGTTAAACCTGAGAAAGTATTTCCTGAGCACAGAAGCTGTGAGACTGGAATGCAAGGTTAAGGAAGGCTGGAATGTCCTTCTTTGAAAATGCTTTTTAAAAAAAATGAACAAGAAAAAAAATCAATCTTTCTGAATGTAGCGTTGCCTAGAGGCAGAAGAATGGATTAGTTCTTTTCAGACTCAGGAGTTACTATTGAGAAAAGAGATCTGCTTCTTGTCCAGTCTCACCTTGTATAGTAGAAAACTTCTTTTTAATTCTTGTAAGAAGTGACCTGTGTACCATGCCCTGATAACCACCCCCACACTTTCTCCTTCCCCAAACATCTGGTTCAGCTCTCTGCAACGGTTTTTTTTTTTTTTTTTTTTTTTTTAAATACAGGGGCCTGAATTCTTTAGGAAGTACATAGTCTTGGGAGTAAGAACTTGACATGTAAGAAACTGCAAGAGTCCAAATATTTCACAGAATGCACCAGAGTGTTTTAGAAGCCCTCTTCCCAAGCTTGTTTTTATAGGCAGCACTTCACTGTGAATTTCACTTTGCAGCTACAACCTTCAGCTTTTCCATCAATCAATCAGCAAGCAACCAATGCACAGCGATGGTTCTGTGAGCAAGTGTGCACAAGGCCCTTTCCCTTTACTGTCTGTGAGCAAGTGTGCACAAGGCCCTTTCCCTTTACTGTCTGTGAGCAAGTGTGCACAAGGCCCTTTCCCTTTATTGTCTGTGAGCAAGTGTGCACAAGGCCCTTTCCCTTTATTGTCTGTGAGCAAGTGTGCACAAGGCCCTTTCCCTTTATTGTCTGTGAGCAAGTGTGCACAAGGCCCTTTCCCTTTATTGTCTCGCTCCTGCAGTAGAGAATACACCAAACAAAAGAGAAATGAATGAAGCTTTTGAAAGGTGCCACACATGTGAGCTCTGGGCCCTTAAAACCATTACCCCCTGGAACCTAGGAAGTGCCAAGTGTGGCATACCTACACGCCAGGTGGCTGGCACCAGGAAATAAGCAGCCTCCTGATACAGCCAGGAAGGCTAACATGTTTTCCCCTCCAGTGTTTGTAAATTTCTCTGAGACATAATCTACCCAGGGGGATGATGAGGGCAGTGTGTGGAACAACAGTTAAAAATAAAATTCTCAGGGGTTGGGCAGTGGCGCAGCGGGTTAAGCGCACGTGGCACAAAACGCAGGAACCGGCATGAGGATCCCGGTTCGAGCACCCGGCTCCCCACCTGCAGGGGAGTCGCTTCACAGGTCGGTGAAGCAGGTCTGCAGGTGTCTATCTTTCTCTCCCCTTCTCTGTCTTCCCCTCCTCTCTCCATTTCTCTCTGTCCTATCCAACAACAACGACATCAACAATGGCAATAATGATGGCCACAACGAGGCTACAACAACAAGGGCAACAAAGGGGGGAAAATGGCCTCCAGGAGCGGTGGATTCATGGTGCAGGCACCGAGCCCAGCAATAACCCTGGAGGAAAAAATAAATAAATAAAATAAAATTCTCAGTTTCTTTCTCTCTCTCTCTTTCTTTCTTTCTCCCTTTCTTTCTCTCTTTCCTTCTTTCTTTCCTCCTTTTTGTTGCCCTTGTTGTTTTATTGTTGTAGTTATTATTGTCGCCATTGTTGTTAGATAGGACAGAGAAAAATGGAGAGAGGAGGGGAAGACAGAGAGGGGAGAGAAAGACAGACACCTACAGACCTGCTTCACCACTTGTGAAGCGACTCCCCTGCAGGTGGGGAGCTGGGGGCTCAAACCGGGATTCTTACACCAGTCCTTGCACTTTCTGCCACGTGTGCTTAACAAATTCTCAGTTTCTAAGATAAGATTTCCTTCCCTCCCCAAGATCAGACTGATTTAACTGCCGCTCTCTTCCATGGACAGTGGCACTTTCCTGTTTCTGAGGACAGTGGCAAAGTAAGAATTTATAACAAGGCATCTATGGATGGGTTGGGTTCAGAAGTCTTTAAGCCTAGTAAGATTATGCCCACAAGGTCATGCCAATAGGTTCTTGTCAGGAGGAGCATACCTATCGGTCTCTTCTTATCCTCTTATTGTTGCTGAACTCAGTCAAGTTTCACTTGGCAATGAACTACATTACAGGAAATGAATTAGGGGAGTTACTCTTGCGTGAGGGTCACAGAGTTATAGTAATTACATATAACCCCACACATACAACTTAATATCTACCTAAGCTACATGGTATATAGCCTGCTTAGTGTATGCAGCTCAGAACACTGTTGACCCAGTGAGTGATGTGTAAGAGTACAAAGAACCATGGCATTTAGGGCAGACACTCAACCACTCTTCTGGGAACAGAACTCCTCTGTCACATGCCTTCTGAGTCTCTTGTCACTAATCTGTGGAGGGTGGTACTTCCTCTTGATGGCAGTGGCACTGTGCTGCAGACAAGTGAAGGGCACTCACCATTAGGTACAGCAGAGGTGGAAAAATGAACCCAGTGAGTCCCCAAGGTCTCAGTAAACACTGACACAGAAATGGAGACTTTGAACCACACAACAGGCTTTTTTTCTTTCAAGGAAAAACATCATCCTCATTTTCCTGCTGCTCTTCAGGGGATTGAATCTAATAAGCAGACTGGAAGTGGAGTGTATCAGCACTGCAGACAGAGGTTGCCAAGGGATATGGAAAATGGGTGGATGAATGGGGAACCCAAGAGGCAAAACTGGTGGTCTCAGAAAATATGGTGATGCCGGTAAATTCCTTGGCAAGAAACACCTGTGACCTAACCATGTTTAGAAAGGTCTACAGGGGGTCGGGTCAGATGGTGGTGCACTGGGTTAAGCATAGTATGATGTGCAAGGACCCATACAAGGATCCTGGCTTGAGCACCCTGCTCCTCACCTGTAAAGGGTCACCTCACAAGTAGTGAAACAGGTCTGCAGGTTTCTATCTTTATCTGTCTGTCTGCCTGCCTGCCTGCCTATCTATCTATCTATCTATCTATCTATCTATCTTTATCTACCTACCTATCTTCCCCTCCTCTCTCAACTTCTCTCTGTTCTAACCAATACATTTTTTTTATGGAAAAAAATGGCTACCAGGAACAGTGGACTTGTAGTGCAGGCACAAAGCCCCAGCAGTAACTCTAGAGGCAAAAAGAAAATAAAAATAAAAAGGTCTACACCAGTCATACAGCATTCTCTGGTATCTCAAGAACTACTTTTTAAGAGTTGACAATCCTGTTGCCTTTTCTTTTCTTCTCAGTCAAGGAGCTAACAACTGCTGTCCTCCACCTAGCACTTCTGGCTCCACCAGAAGGTAGGGATAGGGCTTCCAAAAAAAATCAACATCAATAAAGGTTAATGGTGTGGTGAGTCCACCTGGATCCCAACTTACTTTGCTCCTGGGTCTGTCCCCCAGGGGACAGAATGTCCAAACAATGACAGAATCAGCCACAGCCCAGCCACCACAGGCAGAGATCAGTGGAAAGTTACACTGTTGCTCAGTGGGGGAAACAACAAAGGCCTAGCATGAGAGTGACAGTAGGTGGAGTAACTAAATGATTAATTAACCAATTTGTTCAGAAAATGTTAATGTTCTTAGCATGTACACAGCACCATGGCACCACATGAGCCACTGTGGGAGAATCTGTCCTCAGGAACTTGTAAGTCACTTACATAAACGACAATACTTTGAAAATTGAAGTGCAAAGAACCTAATTAACTGGCTGGATATACACTAGCTGCTGTGAGAATCCAGAGAAGGGAAAGATCCCTTTTTTTTTGGGGGGGGAGATGCTCAAGAAAAGCTTAGTGGAGTTAGTAAGCATTCAAGCCATGGGGTCAACAGATGGATCTATGGGTAGAGCTCAGGTCTTACCACATTCAAAGTCCTGGCACCACAGTAGAGCACAAGGGGGACAAGAAACTCCATGAATGGGGAAATGATACTTTGGTGTCTCTCCCTTTTACTCACTCTTCTTCTTCACTATCTCTCTTTCTTTCACTCTCTCTCTCTCTACACACACACACACACACACACACACACAGTTGATGCAGTGTCAGAAAGAAGCTCAATGCGTAGGGTACATGCCTCATCATGTGTGCACCTGGGATTCAAACTCCAAAACCACATGGTAGGTGCAATAGCACCAGAAGAAACACCAATACTGTCATATCTCTTCCTTGGTTTCTGTTTCTCTAAGTGAAAAAGTGGCCAGAGGGGAGCTGGGCGGTAGCGCAGCGGGTTAAGTGCACATGGCACAAAGCGCAAAGACCAGCGTAAGGATCTGGTTCAAGCCCCCACCTCCCCACCTGCAGAGGGGTCACTTCACAAGCAGTGAAGCAGGTCTGCAGGTGTCTGTCTTTCTCTCCCCTCTCTGTCTTCTGTACTCTCTCAATTTCTCTGTCCTATCCAACAACAACAACAATAACAACGATAAACAACAAGGTCAACAAAAGGGAAAAAATAAGACTCCAGGAGCAGTGGATTTGTAGTGCAGGCACCAAGCCCCAGAGACAAAAAAAAAAAAAAAAAAAAAAGTGGCCAGAGCAGCAAAATCATGTGTGCTACTTACAGCGCTGGGTGACACATCTCCTAACAGCTGCACTGGAGCTATCAGGTGAAGGAAGCATGCGATTCTGCTGGCACCCAGAGGGAGGGGAGGTATGAGGTCAGAGTAGTGTTTACAGGGAGGTAATGTATGAGCTGCCACTTTAAAGATGAGATTAGGTGTCAACTACACACTGGAAAGGAAAAATCAGAGTCAGATTTGGGTGTGAGAGAAAGAACAGACCACTACGCTTTGGGGGCAGGGACCAAAGGCAGCGTGGCAATAACTAGTTGTGGCAGATTTATTCTCTTCCTCTCATCTCTTTGAAGGTGTGAGCTGTAATTATTATAGACAGAGATACAGAGACGAGAGAGAGACAGAGAGACACCACAGCAATGAAGCTTCCTTCAACACAGTTTGAGTCAGGTTCGAACCTGGGTTGTACAAATGGCAAAGCAGTGTACTATTCAAGTGTGCTTTCTCACTCATCGCTTACTCCAGCCCCAGCAGACACTGCCAAGCTAGTCTCTGTTGCCACACTGAAAATAACTTTATCTGAATGGATTAAAATGTACATGCTCAATCAAAGAGTCTTAATGGTAGAAACAAGACAATGCCTGAGATCTGGAAGTCCAAGGGGTCTGTAAGTATAAAAACTAGCACAGGACCTCCTCTGTTGCTGCAGTTATCATGAAGTCTGGCAAGGCTGTGCCTCAGCTGTGCTCTTAGCACCCTGTTTACACCTGCCAAGGGCCCCCTTAATGTGCATGATGGCTACATACATCTCAGATTTCTGCATCATCTTCTAACATGGAGACATACATGCAAGGATAGTGGTCTTGCTGGGTGAGGACCCACCCTAGAAACCTCATCTGAATTTAGTAATATCCATATAGAGCCAAATTCCAAATAAGGTCATGGCCACAGGTACTGTTGGTTATGGCTTTTCATATATCTTCTTGGGGAAAAAAATTCAACCAATAAGCACAGCTGATCTTTCTGAGTTTTCCCTCCCTTATATAACAAGTTAAAGCTTATGCTCAAACTCATGTCAAAGTGTTATTGTGGGGACGCCCCTGTAGTGTGAGACATGGTGTACCATGAATAGCCACTAGAAGAAGGCGGCCACTAAGAAGGAAGACATGCCTGTAATAAGGAGCAGGTCAACCTTTCAGGGGAGGAGATGGGATATGGAGACTGGGTGGCGGGAATTGTGTGGAGTTGTACCCCCCCCCATCCTATGATTTTGTTAATGTCTCCTTTCTTAAATTAAAAAAAAGAATTTAAAAAAAAAGAAAAGAAAAAAGAAATGCAATTCAGCAGAATCAGTATAGTCTGTGTTGACTTTTGCTCTTTTTCTCTTAGGAAACAAAAACTTAAAACTGCGCCAGTATACTCTATATAGGTTAAGATTTTATTATTAATACTACTTTGATCTTTGCACATCTCAGCAATGAGAATTCAGAGCTCACTCTTAGTTCAGATGAAGTGTCAGAGGGATGTTCATGGTTGCTGAGTAGGGGAAGGAGAGAGGAATACCCAGCAGCAGTGAGTCACTGAACAGTGGGCGTTTACTCTGCATCACACCCTGCTGAGTTCTGCACACTGTGAGTAAATCATCTACATCCCCACAGAAGCGATCCGGAGGAGACAGAGTCCCATGCTGTGGGACTAGCTCTGCCTCTGTGATCAAATGCCCTCAACGGCTACCTCCATCAGTAGTTCTCTGTATGAAAATTCCCAACTGCCCCTGAATCTTCAGCAAACTTTGACATCCTTTGAACTCCATCAGGGTGCAGGTGAATTCTACCTCAGTCACTTTCCCATTAGCAAGACATTTAAAGCGGCCTTACAGCAAATGAAACTGGGCAGTGGAAGTGTGCAGCAGCACTCAGTCACAAGAAGGCCTTCCAGATGCTCCATGATACATCTACAAGTGCTTTTAAATCCATCCAAAAGAAATGTGTCATTGGAAACGAAACATCACAAGGAACTTGTAAGCGACCAAGAGATAGCTCACCCAGTAGAAGCGCACCTTGCCAAGCTCGAGGAACCAATTTGCCCAACACCCCATAGAAGTACCATGCATGAATGGTGGAATAGTGATGTAGTATCTATCTTCCTGTTCATCTCACTGTCTCTTTCTATCTAAAACTGAAAGGAAAAAGAAAAAGGAGGAATCCTTTTTCTGAAAAGTGAAATTGTATAGGTGTAAAGTCCAATCCAACTTAAAAAAATTACACCTTTGAGTTTCCAAGAATATGCCTCCACTTTTTATGCCAAGGACCCAACTATTCCTGCTTGACAAATATGACCTGAAAATCATGTCCCAGAAGCACACACATGCTATACCACTGCCCAAACCGAGCTGGCTGCACTGGTAACAGAGAGACGTGGGGAGAATAAGGGAAAGCTGTAGCTACTGAGACTGAGACATTTCAAGAATCTTCCAGAGAGGAATCAGGCAAAAACTTGGAATTGTTTGCACTTGCCAAAATGACCAAGAGATTATTATGATCTAACCCTGTGTAGGATGCTTTTAAGGGATGTTATAAAAGAGAAAACATACACACACACACACACACACACACACTAGCAAGAGAGCTTGGATAACATAATAGCCTATTTTATCTGTAATTTCAATGATTATATAAATGATGAATAAAACCCAACTACAAGTGCTTTTTTATTATCTTCTTGATGGGTAAGATCTGAAAGCTTGACCCCTGGAATATAATAGGCTCCTTCAGATATACCCAGTGCTGGAATAAAGCGGGGACTCTGGACTTTGACCTGCAGCCCTCAAAGAAAATATTGCTTATCACTCCCCTGGGGACAGAAAATTGTACAATGAGATCATCTTATACTAGATGAGCTGTATAGAATACTCTTACAATTCAAAGGAACCTACACCAAAATGACTTGTACTGGGTGCACTCGGGCTGTCTGACTGACAGTGGTGAGCTATTCACTGGGGGTTTCTGACCTTGACTGGTATGAAGAGATCAGGGGACTGGTGTCTGTAGCAAGCAGTCAGACTGTTTTGTCTCTGTACTGAGTATGCATCTAATATAGGACCAGACCTGAGATATGCTCTCTCCAAGTGTTTAAACTCAGATTAAGTCCTTCAAAACCAGCCAACCAACTTCTGTGCAGGCCATCTACGTATACATCAAATTACATGTCCTCTAGCCAGAGTGACTAAGATCTGAGATCTCTGCAATAGGATGAAACTGCTGGGTAATACTCTGGATGGCCTAGCATCCCAGGAAAGTGAAGCACTTATCATTGTTTATCTGATTCTTGAGTATGAGGCAGAGGATGGTGAGCTGCTCATGAAGTCTGTACATATTCTCTTTTTCCTGGTTACACAGCTAGACTATATTCTCCACCTTCTTGTGGGGGCCATGCGACTGAACTCTAGTCAGTGGAATTTGAAGTCATGGGTTTCACTTCAAGGCCTAGCCCTTCAAAATCCCTCACAGACTATTCCTCATAGTTTTTCCTCTTCCATTTGATTTATAGAGATCAATGGGAAGCCAAATGCTGATAGAGTAGAAGACAGAAGAAATTGTTGTCTTTGATTTACCATTTAGAGGATAGCTGTCCAACAGTCAAGAACACCTATTTTAAATGCATTATCTGAGAGAAAAGCAAACTTCTTCCATGTCTGAACTTCTATGTAATACTGAGTTACTAGTTTGTTACAGCAGCAAGTATTATCTATGTTAGAATATATTTGTCTAAACAAGAAGGGGATTGAAAGTGTTATTTCAAGATTCCTAACAACTCTAGGATGTATTTCTCCAAAATAAGTGCTAAAAAAGAAATTCAGCATCTTCACTGCAACTGAGATTCAAGTTCCTTAGTTGATTAAAATAAAAGATAATTTTGGACTAAATTTTCATGAGCCCATAAAGCACTGCTATTTCCTGCTCATACAATTCAAAATTATTCCTTCCTTGAGGAAAAAGAAAAAAAATCAAACATAAAATTTAAAAATTCCCTTTTCTAGGGAGAATGGAGAAAAAAAACAGAAGTTCAGTCAATTTACAAAGTTACATAAATAGAAATTTTTTAGAATTAAACTAGCCAGTTATACACATGGTTATACCCAGTTATACACATTGCTTTTAATGGTACAAGCTTCAAGAAACTATGTAGTCAAACAGCATTGCAAAGACAGGGAAGGGTAAAATGAGAAAAGGTAGGAGCATGGTAGATAGAATTCTAAAACTCAAGTAGAAAACAAAGTAATATTTAGGACTCCATCTATGACCCCACCTGTTGGCAAAAAGAGCTACAGTGTGGTTCCTGCTTCTTCCCGTATTGCTCCAACAGCAAATAAATCTCATATTTATATACGTGTGTTCTAGCAGGTGCACCACCACCTACTCCCTGAATCTCAGATTTAAACACACAGAAACACACACTCACACAGACATACTTATTGAAGGTCATGATTTTCCTTCAGACATAATCACAAGAATCACTACACTGTCAAACCCTCTCTTGCAAATAAACCTAACCTTTATGTGTGCTCATTTAACATTGCATCTTTCCTACTAAGGAAAAGTAGCTGTCTACCACACATAGCTTCTGAGTAATCCCCATATCAAACCCGGCTTGATAGCAGGTATCCCAAACATTCTTGGATACACTTCAATCCACTAATCTTTCCTTGGATCAAGAAGGATTTAGGGACGGTGGGTGGCGCACCTGGTTAAGCACACACATTATGAAGTGCAAGGACCCCTGTTCAAGCCCCGCTCCCCACCTGCAGGGAGGAAGCCTCAGGGAGGAAGCATGTCTGCAGGTGTGTATCTCTCTTTCTCTCTCTCTCTTTCCATCTCTCTCTCTCTCTCTCTCCAATCTGTCTCCCTCCCCTCTCAATTTCTCTCTGTTCTATCAAAACAAAATAGAAAGAAAAAAGAAAGAAAAATGGCTGCCAGGAGCAGTGGATTCATAGGGCTGGCACTGAGCCCCAGTGATAACCCTGGTGGCAAAAAAAAGGAAAAAAAATCTGCGCAAGGACCAACGTAAGAAGCCTGGTTTGAGCCCCTGGTGCCCCACCTGCAGGAGGATCACTTCACAGGTGGTGAAGCAGGTCTGCAGGTGTCTATCTTTCTCTCCCCCCCCATCTTCCCCTCCTCTCTCCATTTTCTCTCTGTCTTATCTAACAACGACAATATCAATAACAACTATTACAACAATGAAAAAAAAGGGCAACAAAACGTAAAATAAATAAATCTTACAAAATAAAAAAGGGAAAATAAAAAAATCTTACAAAAATTGACTGCCAACCCAAATATGTCTAATAGTCAACCATATCTGTGACCTTGGGAGAACTACTGAAGTTTCCAGTGGACACAGAACTCTAACGGTGGAAAGGTATTATCTCATAATTTGGTAAATCAATATTAAATAACAAATAAAATTTTTAAAATTGACTGCTACTCATCAAGTCGACAGATTCACAGTCCAACGATATGGACTTTTTAAGAGCGGTTCCTCGGGTTGGTTTGACAGCACAAAACACGGTGGAATTCCAAACACCCAGCATCTTGGATTAAAAGCACAGTAATTCCATGAAGTTTTTTGTTCTGAGTTAAAAGCATGGTTGTGTAGTGACTCACACTTCTTCAGAGTAACACTATGTCAAATATTTCATAAATTATTTTCCCTCTAGGAGAAAAGAGAAAATTTAAGGTGGTTTTGTGGATATTCTAACTTTGATAACTGATATTTAGTTTTTAATCTCAGACATTAAGATAAATATCTTAAAACTAATTTAGCTTTATGAGAAAATGCTGCTTAAACCTGGATCCACCACTAAAAGATTTTTGGAGAATAAAAAGTCCCTCTTGTGGTATTATGTAGTCCATCAAACATGTTCAAGGTGTTTGCTTTTTAAAATAAGCATATGCATAGACACAATCAAGCTTATCAACCTTTCTTATACCCCTTCCATCCTTTCTTCTACTCCCTCACCCTCTTCCTACTAGGAAACTCTAGTTTTGCTGCCAGTGTACAGTGGCTCTTTTTTTTTTTTTTTTTGGTATGACCCACTCCACAATCTTATAGCTCCATGTTGTACACAAAGCCAGCATCATTCAATACTTGTCTTTTCCCTTCTGGCTTCCTTTGCCTTCCAAACCCTTGGAATTCCTTCCACTTAAGTGGGTTCAAGTTTAAGCAGAGGTCTAGAGACAGGAAGAGGGGAATAAAGATGTAGGGAAGTCAGTAGATAATTTACCTGGTAAAATATACACTTCACCATGTGTGAGAACCAGGCTTCACATTCCTGGCCACCACATATGAACACCAGGTAAAGGGGGAGCTACAAAGGTGGTGAAGCTGTGCTGTGGTCTCTCTCCTCCTCTTCTCTAGCTCTCTTATCCTCTCTGTCTTTCACACTCTATCTGGGGTAGGGGAAAGACCACAGGTCAACAGGCGGTGGGATTGTGCAGACATGAAGTTGCAATGAAATCTTAATGGTGTGTGTGTGTGTGTGTGTGTGTGTGTGTGTGTGTGTGTGTGTGTGTGATCATAGGATTTGCCCATACTTCTCTCTCTCTCTAATGACACCATTTTAATTGTTTACCTAGTACTAATGTGATAAGGACTGTATCTTCCAGGAGCTCTGAACTTGACCATTGACTGATTCTTGAGCAATTTCTGTTGGGCAGACACCGAAGAACAAGTTCTCAGAGGGGAAGGCTATGAGAAGTGAGTAAGGAAATAACTTGTGACATTACTCACATTTCTTCCCAGTTACCTATGTTTTAGTCACTATTCATTCTTCAAAGTATTGCAACTGATGCTGGGGGGAGAGGGGCTGGAGAAACTCTAAAGTTAAAAGTATGTACTAAGAATGGCAAATTTGAGTATGGTTTATAGAAGTATTCTAGCCACAATACAAATGCTATGACAGAATCATATTTGGTTCTGACCATAAATAAATAAATGAATTAGATAAAGTAAGTCAGGGATATCTTTACTCTGAATTTTTGCTTGACTGGGTAAATGAAAATTTTGAAAGATAAGAAGAGGTCAAAATAATTTGGAACTGGAAGGAATCATGTGAATTGAGAAGTCTGAAAGAGGAGGAGGGGGTAAAAAGGTGGAGGAAGAGGAAGAGGACTAACAGATTATCATTGATAAGCAGTTCTTTAGAAACAAAGACTAAGGCCCTATGTGGAACAGCATGATGGTTTGGTAGAAAGTAAGATAAATTAATACCAATCTTGGGGAAGTGTATACTTGTGACAATAATAACAATTATGTAATCAACAGTCTCTCAATAAAGTGATGATGAAATTGTTGGAAGAAAGGGAGGGAGGGGAAGAAACGACAGGGGTGTGGTGGGGGAGTAGGGTAGTAAGGGAAAATACTAGTTCAAATTTAGACTAGCCACAGTCTATTGCAGCAGATCTGAGGATTGTATGAATGAGGTGGCAGGAGGCTGAAATGGGTCTGAGGACCCAGTGCATGATAGTGATGGAAACTGTCCACTGTAGACGTGCGAGGTGTAGTTAAGTTCTTATCATGAGGAGATAAGAAATTGTACACAAATGACAATGCTCTTGTGAATCGTTATTTTCTCCAGTAAAGTGATTAAATTAATTTATAATTCTTTTAGAGCTGCTAATATTTTAGTGTGCTTCTTCGCAGTTTTTTTTCTATCTATAGAGATTATATCATGAGTATTTTCCCATGTGATTAACTACTTTATGTAGATGATTAGTAATGATCTTATAATGTTACCTCTTATGGGCATACCATAGATATTTCAAACTCTTTATTACTAAATATTTTGCTTCTGATATGTTGCTATTACAAATAAACTGATGATGAATAGTCATATATATATAATCTTTCAGACATTATGTTAAATTTTACAGTTTATATCCTTATTCATGGAATAACTGGGGCAAAGAGGAAATTTTTCTGGGAGTCTTGATAACTAGTTGTCAAATCACTCATTCTAGCAAATGAAACATAAGATAATTTCTCAATATTCTTTTAAATCAATGCATTACTATTTTTTTTTCTCTCTCTCTTTCTCTCTTTTTTTTTTCTCTCCAGGGTTATTGCTGGGGCTCAGTGCCTGCACCACAAATCTACTGCTCCTGGAAGCTATTTCCCCCCTTTGTTGCCCTTGTTTAATGTTGTTGTGGCTATTATTATTGTTATTGATGTCTCTGTTGTTGGATAGAACAGAGAGAAATGGAGAGAGGAGGGGAAGACAGAGAGGGGGAGAGAAAAATAGACACCTGCAGACCTGCTTCACTGCTTGTGAAGCAACCCCCCGCCCACCCCACAAGTGGAGAGCCAGGGGCTCAAACCGAGATCCTTAGCCCAGTCCTTGCGCTTTGCACCATGTGCACTTAACCTGCACTACCAACCAATCCCCGCATCATTTTGATGACTTTCACTACAGAGATGAACAATGCTTCATTATTTTGATTTAGTCATTCTAATGATATGAAATCCTTTTTCTTCTAGTCACTAAGCATCTTATTTATTCTTTGGACCATTTAGTCCATTTACACGTTTGATCAATTTATGTTTAATTTTAATGTAATTTTTTTTCTTTTGCTCCTGGAAACCGCCGCCTTCTCCTTCTCCTTCTCCTTCCTCCTCCTCCTCCCCCTCCCCTCCCCTCCCCCTCCCCCTCTTCCTCCTCCTCCTTCTTCTTCTCCTTCTTCTTCTCCTTTCTTCTTCTCCTTTCTTCTCCTTCTCCTTCCTCCTCCTCCTCCCCCTCCCCTCCCCTCCCCCCCCCTCCTTCTTCTTCTCCTTTCTTCTTCTCCTTCTTCTTCTCCTTCTCCTTCTTCTTCTATTTTTTTTTCATTTTATTGTATGGGACAGAAGGAGAAAGTGGGGAGATAGAAAGGAAGAGAGATAGACACCTGCAGACCTGCTTCACCACTTGTGAAGCGATGGCCTGCAGGTGGGGAGCTGCAGCTTGAACCGGGATCCTTGCTAAGGTCCTTGCAACTGGCAGTGTGAGTTTAACCCAGTGCACTACCACCCAGCCCCCTTTAATGTTCTTTTATGGATGCCTATTTTTGCCTTAAATCAAGACTTTTCAAATACTCTGTATATTCATTTATTTTTATTCCTGTTGTGCTTTAACCATACTCTTCTATCCATTTTATTTTCTAAATATTTAGAGTAGAAATGTAATTGAATATCATATAGCACTTTGTAAGAGATCACTTCCTTTATGCTAATTTATTCTTATTTTTTTCAGTTCATTGTCTAGGAATTTATAATAGATAATTAAGTATTCTGAAAATTGTGAATATTTAAGTTTCTCCTTTTCAAATAATTTTAATTCTAATTTGTTTCTGTTTCAAGTGTCTCTTCCCTTTCACTTTCTACTGTTTTTTTTTTTAAGGCTTGGTATTTGTAACTGGCATAAGATATATCTTTTAAATATCAAAAAATAATACTGGTTGTCCTACTTCACTACAATTCATTTTTCCAGTACTGGACACTGATTTTATCAAATGTCATAAGATCAAACGGCTTTGTTATGACTTAGACTTACTGAGCAAAGAAAACTCGGCTCCCCACCTGCAGGGGAGTCGCTTCACAGGCGGTGAAGCAGGTCTGCAGGTGTCTGTCTTTCTCTCCCCCTCTCTGTCCTCCCCATCCTCTCTCCATTTCTCTCTGTCCTATCCAACAACAACAACAATAATAACTACAACAATAGAAAAAAAACCAAGGGCAACAAAAGGGAATAAATAAATATTTTAAAAGCCCTTTATTTAAAAAAATTATATATATATATTTTTTTATTTTATTATTATTATTTTTTGCCTCCAGGGTTATTGCTGGGGCTTGGTGCCTGCACTACAAATCCACTGCTCCTGGAGACCATTTTTTCCCTTTTGTTGGCCTTGTTGTTTATCATTATTGTTGTTGTTGTTGTTACTGCTGTCATTGTTGGATAGGACAGAGAGAAATGGAGAGAGGAGGGGAAGACAGCGAGGAGGAGAGAAAGACAGACACCTGCAGACCTGCTTCACCACTTGTGAAGCGACCCCCTGCTGGTGGGGAGCTGGGGGGCTCAAACCGGGATCCTTATGCCAGTCCTTGCGCTTTGCACCATGTGCTCTTAACCCACTGTGCTACCGCCTGCCTCTGCCACATAGTATTTTAATAAACTTCTTTCTTGAAAAATACATATTAAATTATATATCAAGTTGACATAGATCTAGATTTCATTTCAAATTGGTACCTGAATCATACTGTTTATTTGTTACTTGTTTATTTAGTTTACTGTTTATTAGTGTTTATCTTGAAACTTTTACATGTCTGTGATGAGATTATGCTGTAGCATTATTATATACACTATAAGTTAGCGTATATCACTGCTTTTAAAAAATGAACTAAATATGCTCCCTAAAACTTTTTACTTAGGTTGTTGTTCTCTTTAATTATTTACCTTAAAGTGAATTAGCTATCTTTAATGCTTTTCTCTGTTCTTAAACTTGTTAGGTTCTACATTACTTCTAACATTTTTTATTTCATATATTTATTTACTGGATAGAGATGGAGAGAAAATGGGAGGGAATGGGGAAATAGGGAGGGAGGGAGAGAGACAGAGAGAGAGAAAGGGAGAAAGAGAGGGAGGGGAGGAGGGAGGGAGGGAGAGAGTGAGAGGGAGAGAGAGAGTCCTGCAACACCACTTCACCCTCCTGGAACATCTCCCCTGCAGATGGTGGCTGGGAACTTGAAACCAGGTCCTTGTACATTGTAACACATATGTACTACAGTGTGTGCCACTGCCCAGCCCCTACATCTAACATTTTATTTACTTATTTACTTATTTATTTTCCACAGTTATCGCTGGGGCTCGGTGCCTGCAATATGAATCCACTGCTCCTGGAGGCTGTTTTTTCCATTTTTCCTTGTTATCGTTGTTGTTATTATTGTTTTCGTTGTTGGACAGGACAGAGAGAACATTTTTAAAACTCATCAGTGAAAGTACATATCCCTAGAAACTTTAATAGAATAATTCCATAAGAATTCTGTAAAAATTTTGCTATATTTCATCTGTTCAAATATTCTATATTTAAATCATTTCTTGTAGTTTGTAGATTCCCTAGAGATATTTCCATGCCATTTTGTTTTTCTTTTAGAAATTTCTTTTTTTTGCTATGCATCTACTCTTTAATGTTTTCCTATGATATATTAAAATAAAAACAAAGTTTCAGTCTCTTCACAAGTAGTAATTCACAAGTAGTAATTTATATTCTCTGGATTTCTTTTAGAAATTTCTAGTAAGTGATTTAATCATGACTTACAAGATTATAAGGTCAGAGGGGGCATAATTCCACTCCATATCACCACCAAAGTCTGTGTCCCCACACCCCCCAATGATAACCACCAAAGTCTGTGTCCCCACACTCCCCAATGATAACCACCAAAGTCTGTGTCCCCACACCCCCCAATGATAACCACCAAAGTCTGTGTCCCCACACTCCCCAATGATAACCACCAAAGTCTGTGTCCCCACACTCCCCAATGATAACCACCAAAGTCTGTGTCCCCACACTCCCCAATGATAACCACCAAAGTCTGTGTCCCCACACTCTTCACTGATAACCACCAAAGTTCTCACCAAGTCTTAGAGACAGTTTGGTTACTTCTTCCTTTTGTGTTTCTACTGTCCAAATATAAGCAAAAACAATCCAGCAGTTACCTTTCACACAATCACTTCCAATTCCTTCCATTTTGTCCCAAAGGATACAATGAATAGGGGCAGGGTGGTGGTGCACATGGTTGAGAGCAGGTTTCAATACGCAAGGATCCAAGTTGAGCCCCCAGCTCCCAACTGGAGGGTTCTGGAAGCTTTGCAAGTGGTGTAGCAGTGCTACAGGTGTTTCTCTGTTTCTCCTCTCTCTTACCCCCATCGCTCTCGCTTCCTGGCTGTCTCTAGTCCAATAAATAAATAAACATAATTTAAAAAGGATACAATGGTGGGTTGGGCAGTAGCGCAATAGGTTAAGCGCAAATGGTGTGAAGCACAAGGACGGGCATAAGGATCCTGGTTTGAGACCCAGCTCCCCACCTGCATGGGGTCACTTCACAAGCGGTGAAGCAGGTCTACAAGTGTCTATCTTTCTCTTCCCCTCCCTGTTCTCCCCTCTTCTCTTGATTTCTCTCTGTCCTATCCAACAACAACAGCAATGGCAATAATAACAACAACAAGGACAACAAAATGGGGAAAATGGCCTCCAGTGGGGGAAAAAAAGATACAATGAATATATATAGCCTTTTCATTTAAATAACTTAGAAAATACTACATGTATTAAGCTTAAAACTTTTTCATTCATTTTAAAGTTAATATATTTTCCTCTTTTTTCTTGCTTAAGATATCCATTACTAATTTTATTTATTTACTTTGTTTTCTAACTTGTATTTTTGTTGCTATTTTCACTGTTTTACTCTTTCTTGCCTTAATTTGAATTCAGTTTTCTAGCTACTTGGAAAAATTGATTATAGTTTTTATAATTAACTCCCTTTAGGGTATTAATTTACATCTAATTAAAACTTTCGCCATACCCCTTAAGTGTTAGTAACAAAATCTGATTCTGTAAATAGCCTGAGTTTGTAATCAGGCTATTTTTTGTTTTTTTCTTTGACGTAGTATTCCAAGGACAATTTAGCATGCTTTTGTGAACTTTTATCCCTTAAACATACACTTTTCACACACATGTGGTACTTCTTGACATTTGATCACATAATCTAAAAGTTAAAAATATTTTTCAAGAACAATCCTTTTTTTATTCCATTATTTATTTATTTAATGAGAGCTAGAATGGGGAGGGGGAGACAGAGAACCAGACACCAGCATATTCCTGAACTCTAGCTGTTGGGCCCTGTTCAGGAATAATTCTTGACATCTCAGTTTTATGACCAAATCTATTACTGAGATATTGTTAAGCACTATGTCCTAACTAAAGATTTAAACACAAGTAATAATGAATTACTTTGAAAAAGTGCTCTTGGGGTAGGGTGTGGCTTAGTGGTAAAGTAAATGTCTTGCATGAATTGACCCTGAGTTCAGTTCCTGGAACAGCATAAAATGGCAGACCAGCACTCTGGTTTTTTCCAATATAAATAAATACATTTGTAAAGAAAACAAAAACTGCTCTAGATCTCATCACATTTTGCAATCTAGTAATCTCTATATAGCTTTTATCTTAGTGCCATTTGGTGCTGTGGGCCAAACCATCATATCTGGTGGCATTAATCTGAACGGGAAACAAATTTGATGTCCTGTAGAAATTCTACCTATGACAATGGCTGTGACACTTGCATCATATTTATAAGTATAAAGTTACCACCTTTAGCACAGTTCCCCTTTTATCAGGTAAACTCCTACCTTTTCTTCACTCTCAGCAAAACAAGTAAATACATAAACTGAATTTTAGTTTCCTCTCCATGAGGTGATCTGTGGTGACACGGTATACCGGCAACCATGGATGGAAGTCACAGCACAGTGCTGACATCAGCCTTGGAGACAGAGTGAGCAGAGATCTGCGTAGGCGCATGGTGGACTGTGGTGGATCCAGTCTGTGCTGGCGTACAAAGCATTGTGGGTGGGCTAGATAGACTTAAAAGTACAGCCAGCCGAAGTCTCGCTCTCTTTGGCTACTGCTTCTTCTCCTGGTCAGAAGCATCTCAGCGGATGTGTGCCATGGCTACTTCTCCTGGGAGCTGAACACGTGTAACTCTGCTAGCCAGTAAAGTTTTAGACCCCTCTCCAGCCATGAGCAACCTTTACCAGAGCTAATGATTGTTTATCTTATGGGACTAAACTTTTGATAACTATACTCAGACTTTATGGACCTAGCGTACTTTTAACCCTTAATGATAAGTGCTTATTTTGCCTTTTACCTGTTTTACCCTAATAAACCTTATATTGTTTAACCAGTTCCCATCTCCCCGCTGTGAATCCTTTTACACACCACAGCAGCCCCCAACCGAAATCCTTTTTAAGTTAAATTATAACAGTGATCCTTAATTTTTAGGTTACATTAAAGTCCAAAGGATTCCTAGAGTATCCTGGAAGTGTGAGTATGCCACTGTGTGTACTTCTGACTTGGGATGGCTGCCCCTTTCCTACACATTCTAAGGGCAGAATGTAGACAGACAGAATGTGCCAGACAGTTTACAGACAGTTGCTGCATATGCTGTTAAGTGAGTTAAACTAATGGAAGGAAGACCAAGTCAACTGATCAGCCAATCATCTTGGACAATAACTTATAACTCTTCATCTCCTTCTTCCACCTTTTTAGTTCTTAAGACATAAAGAAGAAGGGTTAGAAGGAGACCTTCATATGAAGTCAGAGTTGAGGTCTCCCTGTGAAGGCAGAGACAACCATCGGGTTGTCAAAAAAAAAGTCATGACATATTTTTCTATGCAAAAAAACACTGTGACTTTTCTGGCAGCCCAACACAGCCCAAGAAAGTGGCTGTGCACTGGATGAGTAGACGAATCACTCTTCACTACAGGGAAAACGATCATAGGTATCGTGAAATTTGGGAGCACTTCGTAAGTGGCCCCTAGCCATGATTATTAGTCTTTCCTTGCCCCTGCCTTCCGTAGGGTCAGCTTTCAGTACTTATGTAAGAACAGTTTCTTCATACTTCAAGTCCAGGTGACATCCCAGCTCTTTCTGGTCTTTCCTGACTGTTATCAGGAAGTGACCTTGTCTATCTCTGAAAATCACTCTACACTGTCGCCGGCCAGTCATCTGGCTTCTGACACTTGCAGATTTCCACTATACTTCTACTCATTAGTAGATGCACAAGGGCGGGGGGGGGGGGGGGTGGGGCTTGGTACCTATCCCCTAATGCTTTTAGCAAAACACCTCACACATTGTATGTACTGACTCAAGCAGATATACACACAAGTATATAAGGGTATGTGTTTAAATTATAAACCACATAATTACCCATTATAAAGTCTTTCTCTCAAAACATAATCAGAATATGGGGGATATGGAGAATTTGTGCAGAGAGAGCAAAATGATCCCAACTCAAAAATTTCCTTAATTTCCAACAACGGATGAGTGGCTGAGCAAGTTGTGGTATATATACACAATGGAATACTACTCAGCTATAAAAAATGGTGACTTCACTGTTTTCAGCCGATCTTGGATGGACCTTGAAAAATTCATGTTAAGTGAAATAAGTCAGAAACAGAAGGATGAATATGGGATGATCTCACTCTCAGGCAGAAGTTGAAAAACAAGATCAGAAGAGAAAACACTCCAGATGCCACCAGGATGCTGGCCAGGCTACCCTGGATTGAAGACCCCACCAATGTGTCCTGGAGCTCAGCTTCCCCAGAGACCCACCCTACTAGGGAAAGAGAGAGGCAGACTGGGAGTATGGACTGACCAGTCAACGCCCATGTTCAGCGGGGAAGCAATTACAGAAGCCAGACCTTCTACCTTCTGCAACCTTCAATGACCCTGGGTCCATGCTCCCAGAGGGATAGAGAATGGGAAAGCTATCAGGGGAGGGGGTGGGTTATGGAGATTGGGTGGTGGGAATTGTGTGGAGTTGTATCCCTCCTACCTTATGGTTTTGTTAATTAATCCTTTCTTAAATAAAAATAAATAAATAAATAAATAAAAAAGAAGAGAAAACACAAGTAGAACCTGAACTGGAACTGGCGTATTGCACCAAAGTAAAAGACTCTGAGGTAGGGGTGGGGGATATAGGTCCAAGAAGGATGACAGAGGACCTAGTGGGGATTGTATTGTTATGTGGAAAACTGGGAAATGTTATGCATGTACAAACTATTGTATTTACTGTTGAATGTAATACATCAGTTCCCCAATAAAGAAATTTAAAAAAAAATTCTTTAAATACCTCCATGTTTATTTCCTTCCAATCTATCCTAGTGTCTAGAAACAATGTTCTGAAGACTCTACAGTCTCGTCTTTAGAAAACAACCAAAAATCACAAATAAAACACACTTGCTGTTTACCAGACTATTTCTGTGCTTTTTCATGTTAAGACTGGAATATTTTTGGTTCCTAATAGCAGCGTAAATGCTGTCCCAAAACCATCATTATTAATAAACAGAAACCTTTTAGGATGAGAACGGGTCCCTCCCCGGCTCCCCTGCAAGTGCATATACAGGTGGGTCACTATCTGGAACCAAGAGACGCTTATGCTGACACAAACATGTGCACACACTCCTCCACCTGACCTGGGAGGACTCTCCCGATGAGGAAAGATGGAATGCGAGGCTGCTGGAGCACAGTGGGTTTCCTACACCAGCTGCCATTGAGCTCTGGTCCAAGCAGGCGGAAGGACCATGTGGCTGGATTTCGGGGTAATTAAGAAAGTAAAAAGGAGCCTTGAGAACCACTGGGCACTTAGCAGCATGTGCAAAACTCTCCCAGCAGGTACACCAGTGGGCACTAGGCCAACCATCTTCCCACCCTCTGCCTTTTTTGGCAAGCTAGGGAGAGCCTACTCCAGGGAACAAAAATGCCAGACCAGTGGGGGCACAGAAGAGTTGCATTAAGCGGCCACCATGGTTTGCTCTCCATGCAGGAGCATCAGTTGAGAGCTGCTCTCTCCTTAGTCCCATCCACTGTCCTTTACGACCTACTGAGCTACTTGCCTCCCTGCCCAGCCAGACTGTCTGTACACACAGCTGCGAGGGAGATGCAGTCAGGTCAGCAGTCTCTGACTTCTCACTGGCTGACCTCCACCTGGTGCTGTGGCAGACAGCTTGCACATTCTCCCTGGTGGTCTTTATCATCTACGGCTTCTCTCCCTCAATCTGACTGGGCTGGATTGCCACATGACCCTCCCCTGCAGTCAAACAATAGCACACCCTGAAAGTAAATGACTTTGCCTCCTCTTATTGGCCCCTGCTTCTCATCTTAACTCACAAATACCTTTGTTGAGAATTAATAATATCACTGATTAGAACTATAAGTCTTCTGATAGCTTAGGGATCTTTCTGGAGCTGTTTGATAGCTGTACGATTGATGCTTGTGTATTTATCGTTCCCCAAGAACCACCTCTTAGAATTGCTTCGGTTTTGACAAGGATGCAGAGGCTACACAGGCTCCTGTGCTAAATAGGAATAGACATGGGTCCTAGGTCAGATCGACGGGGTTTACAGTTAATGGTACTTAAATACTTTCCCCATATTTGGGAGCTGTTCTCTGCCCTGATCCAGTTTTCTAGTCCTATCCTCAATTCTGACACCATCTTCCCAGACAATACGCCTAGCCCACCTGCATGTTAGCTGTTGGGCTCAGTCAAAGACTAGTAAAGTGAAGGGCCCTTGGAATAAACCTAAAATAGACTTCCTAGCTCCTTCCAACACGAAGACTTCAAATGTCATCTGCTCTACTTTCACCTTTGATCATCCCTTTGGGAATACAGAAGAGAGCTGCATCTGAAAGAACAAGAATACCCCTATCTGGCCAGATTCAACACAGCATTATCACTTGGATTGTGCACAGTGTTAATTTTATTTTTCAGCAATAGTAGATTCACAGTGCATGGCTTCCTGAAGTTCTCAACCAAATCTACTTGCAGTTAAGACACAGACAATGCTTGTATGGCGAGACCAGAGGTCTGACTGGTGTGGGCACTGCCACCCCAGTGCATTTGAATTGCTGTCTGCACAGATAGTGTCTCCTATGTCATTAAGCCTAGAAGAAACCACATCTTGGAACTTACAGCTATGCAGGTATGTGTGGGGATTCAGGAGCAGGGAACAGAATGAGGGAAAAGGACGGAAAAGGTGGCACCCATCACAGGCAAAAGAGGATGACAATCTGCCTCAGCCATGTGGCTGACAACCCGCCTGACGCCTGTTTTGACTTTTCTCTAACTGCACAACCGGTGCATGCAGATGACTTTACATCTCATAGCAAAATGTGCGACAGCAACGTGCTAAGCAAATGCAAACAAAAATATGCTTCCCCCACTCCAAACAAATCTCTCACACATCTCCTTGGTGCCATGGCATGGCGAGAGACAAGAGACAGCAGCCACCAGGAATCAGACTTGCTCATTGTCTAAACCACTCTCTGGATCAATGTACACAGTTACAGAGATCAACATTCGCCGCACTGGCTTAGTGTTATTATTTGGACATAGCATGTGCCTTCACGTCATTCATCATGTACCTCCCGAGAGCCCAGCATAGACAGGCACTAAAGATAAAGGATGCAGGGTTAAGTCACGTGCATATCCCATCTTTCAGGAGTTCTAATTCCTTTACTTTGGCTCATGTATGGCCCTCAGCCTGGGATGCGCCTCATTCTACTTGTTCCCTATGGAAATCTTTTCATTCCTTGTGGGCCACTTTCGGAGCATTCCTTTTCTCTTCTTCACCATTCCTTCCTGCACTGAGACTGCATCATTCTTTGTCTAGCGCTCCAACAGGATGGCGCTTCTCCTCTGAAGCTTCACAGTAGGCGTCTGATACAAATTCTCACTGTTACCTTCTTGCTCTTGTCTTAGTTTTCCCCAACCCCTCAGTGCTTGGGAAAATTCTGACAGGAATTATATTTGTCATCTAAACTTCATAAAGGAGAGTCTTATAATTAAGTTTACAATTTGTGCACTGGAACTTTTTTAGCTCAAATGCCGCTACAGGCTTTGATGTGCCTTTCCTGAAACTTCTTACTGAACTAGAATAACGACCAGAACTCCTGTCACAGCTTCTTCCAGGGTAGTGCTGCCTGGTTCTAAGAAAGTGGAACTCAAGTCCAAATGACTTCCTGTCCTCACTCAGTCATCTATCACCTAGTTCACTCTAGGGCAAATTACTAAGTATATTTATGCCAAGGTTTCCTCATCTTTAAAATGGGGCTAATCACAGAATATATTTTACAGGTGTTCTGTTGTGAGGAATAAATGTATGAATACATGTAATTAATTGGAATGCAGTAAGGCATTTAAAACATGCTCAAGCGATGCTAATTATCATCTTCCAGATGAAATAAATCCCTACATGGAGTTTACTGCAGAGTTATACTACCGAAGATTTTAACCAGGCTTAAGATCTGGATGCTAAATTTCACAGTAAGTTACCACTGAGAAGAGGTACTTTGAATCCTTCTGGTATTGTTGCAGTTAGATACCAGACACTGAGTTTCAATTATTACCACTGCTGAGTGTCTCAGCTTGGAGGAGTGACTTAATCTCCCAAACCTTTCTTTTCTCTTTTTTTAAAAATATGTATTACTTACTAAAGAGAGAGATAAAGAGGAGGAGGAGGAAGAGGAACAGCAACAGCAGCAGCAGCAGCAGCAGGAAGAAGAAACACTAGAGTTACTCTGGCATATGTGATGCCAGGGATCAAAGTTGGGACCTCATGCTTGAGAGCCCCAAGCTGTATCAACCACTTCCCCACTTCCCAACTGCCCTCTCTAACCTATAAATTTCATCAGCATAGAAAGGAGAGGTAGTAATACACCCTTCACAGAGCTGCTGTTGTAACTGAATGAGTGTTGTGAGACTGAGTTAAGTAAATAACATATGGAAGAGTCTAACATTCTGTGACAGTCTTAATAAATGTTTGTTTTACTCTTATTTTTAAAACAAAGGCCTTCGTGGCCATCAGTCTGGTGCACCAAGGATGACTCCTTAACACCTAGATAATGCTCAACAACAGTAACTTAGATGGTGACTTCCAGTGTGATGGGTGTGCTTGCATGCTTTCCAAACAGGCATGCACACACAAGCACTGAAAGAATGATGCTAAACCCATACAGCAAATCATTTCATCCTTGCAACAGCCTCATGGGACAATACTACTGTGACCCTCCTGCCAAGATGAGGGACATGATGAAGTCTACTTTCCTGTCTGGAGCTGCTGCGTTAGGTCTGAGTCTATGCCTCTAGCTTTCCAGGTATCTACTCAAAGCAGGCCTGTTCCCCTTGAGGACCAAGTCTTATTCCCGAAGCTGAGCTGGTGGCAGGCCTCTACTATTGCCTCACACCCCACAAGACTCTTTTCTCTGGGACAGACCCTGTGTGGTAGGCTTCTGTGTTGACAGGGCTGGTGTCACAACCTCTCTTTAGCCCTGACACTGTTCTCTCTGTCCACTGGGCTGCATCTGATGCTAAAGGCTGAATGAGTATTCTTTGACCACAGTGTCCAGCGCAGTCAGGTGACTGTAGAGTTTGCCTCTGCTATTAACTGGATGCCCTTCTTATGTCTTCTGCCCTTAGGAACACGCCACTTTCCAGTCTGAGTCCTTCTACAGCCACTGAAGCTCACGTCACATTCAAAGTGAGTTACAGGCTATGCAGCGTCTGACTGACAAAGATCTGCCACAGCTTGGATGGGAGGGAGCTTGGTGTTCTGTTCTGTGCATTCACAAACCAAAGTGACTCAAGCCATCTAAAGATCTTGAGCTCTGTGACTAAAACTATCTTCAGACACAGATTCTTTCTCAAAGGAGCAGTTCTACCACATTTCAGAAGCAAACATGAAGTAGTAGGCGCAGGGGAAAATGAAGAGGTGGCAGTGTGTTTTGTCCCTGGCATCACATCTACCAGTGATACTCTAGTTCTTCTTCTCTCCCTTTCATGTTAATAAATTTATTTTGTTGCCACTTGGACTTGGTGCCTGCACAGTGAATCCACCACTCCCGGCAGCCTGTTTATTATTATTATTATTACTACTATTTCTCTTATTTTGATAGGACAGAGAGAGGCAGGAAAGATAGAGAGGGAGAGAAGCACCTTCAGCTTCCTCCTTGCATATGGGGGCTTGAACTTGGGTGCTTCTGTATAAGATCAGTGTGCCACCATATGGTGACACTTTGCTATAATTAGTGACCAAACTCTCACTGCCTCTAGAGGGAAAAAATGCACACTCTTTATAGAGTAGTTGACTGAGTGATAATCAACATGGTGGAGAGAAAGGGTTACTTTGGAAATGGAGTTGGAGGTGGGTAAGGTAAAAATTTGTACAAATGGTGGCAGGGAATCATAAGAGGGCTTTCATCCAGAATCCAGCTCTGTAGTCTTTTGCCAAGACTCTCACCTCTGGCCTCTGTCAAGGTCCTTTCATGGGATCAGAGCAAAAGCACCATCTTGGCCTCTCATTCCAAGGTCTCTGGCTGACCAAGGGGGGCCAATTAGGTTCAATTGTGAGGGAAGGAAGTAAGGTTTCCTTTGTCCCCTGCTGCCCCCCCCCCCCAACTGTAGAGTGACTCACCAGTCTTAGAGGCCACAGGGGCAGAGGGCAGGGGACTCTGTTCCATCTGATCTTACTCCTCTGTCCATACCTAGTGCAGTGATGGACCCTGAATCTTAGCCTCAGACTCTCAGGCCCTTCACATCTACAGTCATTAGAATGCTCTCCCCTATACAGAGAAGATTACCCAGTTTATCATTTCAGAAGGTGAATGAATGCTTGGGAGTGAGAAGGAGAAAGATAAAGTATAAACATTAGTTATTGGTCCAATGTCTGCTTGGCTTTAAAAGGAGCATTTATACTGGAAATGGGTGGCAAAGACTGGACTCAAGTGTGCCCCCCTGCGCCCCCCGCCCCCACCTTTTCTCACTGTGGGATACAATGAGGGAATTCATAAGAGGCAGTTCAGATGAACGCTGAAACCTAATTTATCCGGGTTGTTCCAGGATTTACAGCTAGTCTAAAATCAAACAGGCTTGCTAAATGTTAGGGCCCCCCAAAGCACCCTAAAACATATTCATCAACTTGCAGAGATTAAAATCAATGTGTCATTTTCTTAAAATGAAATAAAATGGAAATACTAGTCGCCTTTGCAAACAGGCATCAGGAGAGGAACAGAATGGCATTTCCTGCCCCCTTCCAGGAACTTTGACTGCTGTTCTGCTACGTCAGGTATGTAATGAAAGACAAATGACAAGGAACCTAAACAGAAAAGGGGAGCTTGAGTAACTGTAGTTTTATGTTAGGGAGAGCAGGGCAGAGAAAAGGAGCATTGTACCCAGGATTAACAGAACTGCGGCGTTTCATTAATGACAGCCCAGCTTTTTAGCGAAAGGAAGATAGGGCAGTAAAAGGGAACATGACTAGAATGTGCACTGCTAATTGGAAATGTATATTATCTTCAGGCAATGGGGGGGGGGGGAAGGGCAGGGAGGCTTCGGGAGGATGAGAAGAGATACAGAGGCTGGCAGGGGAGAACTGGACCCAGCACAGCCCAGGTTGGGCCATACCACCAGGACACTTAGAGGGCTCTTTCTTGTAGATAGGAGCACCACCAGCCAGACCCCACCCTCCCCCACTCCGTTTTAATTCACTGGCTACATAGGGGCTTCTTTGATGGAGGCTTTGAAGTTGGTAGCTTTGAGTTTACTCTTCCTCTGTGACCTTGACCACCAGCCACGAGGTTAGGGGGGGAGGGGAGGGAGGGAGGAGGAAGGCAATGTAGTTGGAAAAAGGAAAGGGAGGGGAGGGGAGGGGAGGGGAGGGGAGGCTGCCTGAAGACATCTCTGCAGCATTCCACGACTTTTCTGATCACTCTGCAAAGTTGAAATATGATTGCAGCCTTTGCACTGGGAAGGAAAGAAACCATTTAAATGAAAAATTAGCTGCCTTAGCAGGTCAAGCACATAGTTACATTAATGTCGTGTAGAACAATAAATCAACTTCGATCTCCAATTGAAAAAATGCTAATTTAGCTCAGCGATTCACTGATGGTACTTTCCTCTGATAGAAATCTTTTCTTTTATTTAATGCGGAGCCGTGATTTGACAGCCTCCTCTAATGGTGCCTGCAGACTCTCAGTATTTCAGTGGAATTCTGATCATGGTTTTAATATTCCGTGCAGCTCTGCCCCCTCTGATTTCACGCTCACACATTAACGAGAGCTGACACTGGAGATTAGACGCAGACAGCTGGAATGCCAGGTCTTTGTTGCAGCATGGACAGGAGCCAACGTCGTTCAACCACAGCCAAGAGGGACCTGGGAAAGTCTTCTTAAGAAGGAGGGAAGGAGGGGTGGGGGGGGGCTTGAGGGAGGGTGGGAGCGGTGGGGGGGGGGCAGAGAGAAAGGCAAGGTAGTTTCTGAAGGATTCAGAAAAAGAGATATTCAGAAAGCCCTTTTGTCTCTGAACTTCACCTTCAAATCAATTCTGATTTATTTAAAGGAAGTGGATCATTGCAGGGAAGTCCCAAATTGGTTGCAGTATTTTTTTTTATTATTATTTTTTGGTCTGTAAACTTTGAAAATACAAAGTGCAGTGCAGGGAAGTGAAAATGGCTCCCTGCTTCAGCTGCTCACTAGCTTGTCTAGGAAACAATGGTGACTATGAGCTGGAGGGAGAGTGCTTACATAAGGAAATGTGCAATCCCCTCTGCCTTAAAAAATCACTTAGTTCCAGGTGAATAGATGGGGAAATAAAACTAGATTTATGAGCCAGGGCCACCAGCTCAACTAGTGACTACCCGGGCAAGAAAGGAAGTCCCCCAGCCTAACTGCCTTGATCCTAATAAATTGTTTCCTGATACCAGACATCATATAAAAATCCATAGTTTTATTTTAAATCATAGAGCAACCTGTGTTCTTAGAGTCCACATTGCCACAGAAAAGACAGGGTGCCTGGCATGGTGGCACAACTTTCTCAAAAGGAAAATGACAAATGACAAAACTTGCAAAGACAGCACATTAATAGTATGTCAAAAAAAAATGTTTCTTCTCCCAGGGGAAACCAATTGAATAGAAATAACAAATGTCCTTCTTGCTAACTGTATCATTAATAATAATCGTCCTTTGCATATTGATGGCACACCAGAGTTGTGGACTCTCTTATAAATATTTATAGGAGCAAACTGAAGGAGAGAAGTCAATGTGCCCATTCCCCAAGCACAGACTGCACAGTGACTGAGACCCAGGGCTCTGCAAAGACTGGCTTGGAGTCAAGTATCACAACGCCGACACTCGGAGGCATAAAACCCTCCATGTACTTCCTCTGATACCCACTGCTTCTGTGAACATGGCCTTAGTCTGGGGGAGTCGATGAGCTGAACCAACTCCTATCACTTTCTTTGGCTTTTGTTCTTTGCCCAGGTCTCATATGGGCCACTGTCACATAAGCTTTATGAGCTCATGTAGCATTTGCTGAGGACTGAAGTAGGCAAACTTCAGATTTAATAAGAAGCATAAAGAGTGGTCTGGGAGGTGGTGGAAAGTATTGGACTCTCAAGCATGAGGTCCTGAGTTCAATCCCCGGCAGCACATGTAGCAGAGTGATGTCTGGTGCTTTCTCTCTCTCCTATCTTTCTCATAAATAAAATAAGATAGGGGGGTCAGGCAGTGGCGCAGCGGGTTAAGCGCATGTGGCGCAAAGCGCAAGGACCAGCATAAGGACCCCAGTTCGAGCCCCCGGTTCCTCACCTGCAGGGGAGCTTCACAGGCGGTGAAGCAGGTCTGCAGGTGTCTGTCTTTCTCTCCCCCCTCTGTCTTCCCCTCCTCTCTCCATTTCTCTCTGTCCTGTCCAACAACAACAACATCAACAACAATAATAACCACAACAGGGCTACAACAACAAGGGAAACAAAAGGGGAAAAAAATGGCCTCCAGGAGCAGTGGATTCATGACGCAGGCACTAAGCCCAGCAATAACCCCGGCAGCAAAAAAAATAAATAAAATAAAAGAGAAGCATGAGGACTGGAGGGATGGTAAGTGGTGCAGACACCAATGTGTGTGTCTGGGCCACCAGACGACACAGGTTCTGTGCCTGGCACCACTTCCTGCCGGAGGTGAGTAGAATACTCAGAACAAGTCAGACCAAGTTGCCCAGGAGTCTCAGTGCCTCCATTACTGACTTTGGGCTTTTAGCAAGTGTGTCTAACTTCTCACTAATCCTCAGTTTGCTTGTCTGAGAAACATAGAATAAAAGAAAATAAGTTTTAACTGAGTATCTGGTCCATTGTGAGTGCTCACTCACTAAGTACTATTATTGTGGTTATTATGTCCATGTAATTGCTGGGAGAATTCACTGAGAATACTCACAAGTGCACACACACTGCCTGACTATAGTTACTACTGTGTGTACTCCATGTCCGAAAGCTCTGTTGCCTTTACCGTTGTTTTCCCTGGTAAGTTGATGTTTATTTGCCAGAGCAATAAAGAGATGTTTAGGAATTAGGGATGGACACCATGGGCAGTCTCCCACATACCTTCACATGTGGCACATCTCCGTTTGCAAGGGTGGGTTTATTGTCGGAAGCTAATAAAAGGTGCCTTGAAGCTATCGCCAATGAAAATGGTGGGTAGTCTGTAGCTGGACGAATACTGCTTTGGAAATAAGTGCCTTTACAAAAATCGGATTTTGTTCAGCCTACAAACAATCTGACTGTACTTCCTACAGAGGTTCGTGGAGTAAATGCAGCCATTTCAGAATACACAGAGAACCTCCTGAGTTGAGTTTTGATGTGGGGGAAAATGCACCTTGTCACTTCATGATCACATTTTATCACTGTTCCCTGAAAAAGTTTGCAGTCCTGCTTAGGAAAAAAAAAAAAAAAAAGAATGGGCTGCTGAATCTACTGACTTTGCCTACTTGGCCTCTGAACAGGTTAGCTCAGGGCCAGATTGCTCACTTATCCTGGGCTGCTGATAGGCACTAAGAATGACAATTTACTTAGTCATGAACTCTGCCCTCAAGGCTGTCGCAGTCTAATGGACCAGGTAAATAGATAGCTGCAATACAGAGAGGTAAGGGCCATGCTAGGGGCAGAACAGGCCTGGACCAACCCTGCAGGGCCTTCGAGGCACATCCTGCTTGTGTGCACCGTGGAGGGCTTGGCAGTTAAAGCACAGCTGTTCAGACCACAGTGAGCCTCTCTCCTCTGTGTTCTCTCTCCCTTTTCCTGTTTTCCATATCTCTTTAAAAATATTTATTTGTTACTAATGACTTAACAGTGGTTTAAAAAATATAAGATTTTAGGGGTATATTTTCACATCCACCTGTCTGTGTGTAATTCACCGCTCATTTCCAAAATCCTGTTCTGTTCCCTGCCCCCACCCTCAATCTTCCTTCTGATAATCCGAGAACTATAGTTCTTTTTTATTTATTTATTTTCCCTTTTGTTGCCCTTGTTGTGTTTTATTGTTATTGTAATTGATGTTATCATTGTTTGATAGGACAGAGAGAAATGGAGAGAGGAGGGGAAGACAGAGATGGGGGGAGAAAGACAGACACCTGCAGACCTGCTTCACCACCTGTGAAGCAACTCCCCTGCAGGTGGGGAGCCGGGGGCTCGAACTGGGATCCTTATGCTGGTCCTTGCGCTTTGCGCCACATGCGCTTAACCCACTGCGCTACCACCCAACTCCCTAACTATAGTTCTTATCAGGTCTAAAAGCTAGTTTGGTCACTACACTTAGGACCCAGCAATATCATTCCTTGGCAAACATCCAAAGGACATAAAACACCAGTTTGAAGGGACATATACACACCATGTCCATAGCTTCACTATTTACAATAGACAAAATTTGGAATTGGCCTCCATGTCTTAAAAACTGACCAAATCATGTACTTTCTTTGTTGTAGCCTTGACCATTGCTGAAGACCAAACTGGTCTTCTCCATCTTTCTCTTAGTAAAAGATCCTTTTGTATTGGGGGTGGGGGGCAGATCACCTTTTCTGAGTCCTCCCTCCATAAAGATTCAGGAGGGGAGTCGGGCTGTAGCGCAGCGGGTTAAGCGCAGGTGGCGCAAAGCACAAGGACCGGCATAAGGATCCCGGTTCGAACCCCGGATCCCCACCTGCAGGGGATTCACAGGCGGTGAAGCAGGTCTGCAGGTGTCTGTCTTTCTCTCCCCCTCTCTGTCTTCCCCTCCTCTCTCCATTTCCTTCTGTCCTATCCAACAATGACAACAACAATAATAACTACAACAATAAAAAAACAAGGGCAACAAAAGGGAATAAATAAATAAATAATAAAATATTAAAAAAAAAAGATTCAGGAGGTGTGAGTTATTATGATTCCAACTGCACAAGCTTTGCATTCAGCTTAAGGGGATTTTTTGTTTGTTTGTTTGTTTGTTCTTGAACTCCATGTCTGAATCTCTTACAAGGGCTATAACCATAGCAGATTTCCAGTGGCCCCTGGAAGCACCCCCCACCCTTGGCAGTTAGTAATAGACGACTGCCCAAGGGGGAGCGTAGATACACTGGATAGAATGCTGAAGTGCCAAAAGGTGTGGGAGACAGATTTTGGTGGTCAGAGAGCACTGATCATATCAGTGGCAGTGCTGCACAGAGAGAATATGCTAGAAGACAAGAGGCCTGCGGTGGTTTTATTTCTACTCCATTGCTTTGCCTTTGTGACTAGAAGGCTGGAGCACCATTTGTGCCAACACACTGTCACTGAAATAGATCCATTTGTTCAATGTGCAGAGAAAATTATCCTGACTCTGCGCATTCACTCTGGGTCAGAGCACCTAGAAGCATCTAAGTAAGATGTAGGAGACGGCAATTGTCTACTTGGATCTGAGTTGTCTAGTGGCTTCGGAGTGTTTTATGCATTCTGAATGGTCATGATAACAGCATCTTTCAGAAGGCAGACTCTCAACCCCCACATAATGTCACACACGTTTCAGGTGAGTCACAGGCATAATGTTTGTAGATAAATCTACTCACATTTGTAGAAAATTTAATGGGAGAAAAATTAGGGACAGGATCCCTACAGTTATCACTATTAGATTCCATTTCCAATATGATTTCTAGAGTGGGAGAGAAAGGAGTTGCTAGAGGGAATAAGGAAATCTCTGAATTGTCCCCAGAGAGTGTGCCATACATGCTAATTTATGTTAATGTCATGGGTGTCCTGATGGAAAAAAAGGTTGAGAACCACTACTCTGGAAAGCGACATTTGGTGTAAACACAGGCATATCATGTATGCAATTCAAATAGACTGTAATTGGGAGATGAGAAAAAAACTACCTAATGGGGTACATGTAAAGTATTACACTCATTTGTCATACTATTGTTTCACCTTAGTTATTTTTGCTTGACAAATGGACCGTCACATTGCTTTGGTTTGCCTCTGAGCAGGCAGGTCCCAGGATTATCAGGGGACTGGAGTAGAGGTCTTAAGAAACGAAACTTGGTTGAACACTTACTGTGTGTCAGGAGCATTTGGCAGATTTATGATTTTTTTTTCCTCCAGGGTTATCACTGGGGCTCGATGCCTGCATTACGAATCCACTGCTCCTGGAGGCTGTTTTCTCCCTTTTGTTGCCCTTCTTATCATTATTGTTATTATTGTTGTTGTTGTTGGACAGGACAGAGAAAAATAGAGAAAGGAGGGGAAGACAGAGAGAGAAAGACAGACACCTGCAGACCTGCTTCACCGCCTGTGAAGCGACTCCCCTGCAGGTGGGGAGCCGGGGTTCGAACCAGGATCCTTACACTGGTCCTTGTGCTTCGCGCCATGTGCACTTAACCTGCTATGCTACTGCCCGGCTCCCAGCATATTTATAATTTAATACTTACAATAATCTCGATTTAAACTCAGAGTCAAGCAGAGTTCACCCATGATAGAACTAACTGAATTCATAGATCAAATCAGATAAAATGTCAATATTTGGCTATTTTTGCTTATGTAAGTGGAAACTTCATTATGATTCAACCAAATAAGAACAGGCTAGTCAGTGCTAAGGCACACTTAGTATGTTGCTCTGACACATGGAACTAAAATAAAAATCTGGCTACTAGAAAGGAAATAGAAAAGATCCCTTTGCTTTGCTATACCTACTCTGAAGCCTGAGACTGGGGCACCTGCAGCAACAAGCCTGAAACATAAGAAAGATGAGAATGAGGTGAGCTCTAGCTCACAAATTCCACCACAGACTCTACAATTTGAGGCACAATTCCTTTGACACTCAAATCACTTGCTTGGCTTTCCTGCCTGACATCCTACTAGGTTCTTAGGAAAACTGGAAACCCAAGGTAAGGGTGGAATTGTGTTGACAAAAAATATGTTGAGGGTTGGAGAGGCAGCAAGTGGTCCAAGTTCAAGCCCTGGCCTCCCATGGGAGGAGATAGGGCAGTGGGGAGAGCTCCAGTGCTGTGGTGCTTCGCTCACTCCTTCTGTAAAAAGCAGCCTGGATAGCAAAGAACCTTTCTCATTTTTGCTAAAACCCTTATTTCTCCCAGTCCTGGAACCTATGGAGTATAGCAAAATCAACACTTGGCTCCATTAAAGGTTAAGCGAGTGAGAGGTTTATTCATAAAAATTATTGTGAACGTGAAGGGAGAAGTCTAGCAAAGAAAATAGGCAAAAGTCCAAAGCTGCACCAGGTCCTTGCTTATTCAGTCCCTGCACCCACATTGCCTTGTGAATGTGCTTTGTCCTCAGGCTGACGTCATTTGTATGCTAACTGTCCCAAATTCCTGTTGGGGTCACAATGGGGCTTTGCTTGTTTTCTTTCAGGCTTCCCTAGATCCACACCATTTGATCCTGCATCTGCTGATCTCAACCAAATCAATGCAACCAGTGCCACCTCGACATGTTTCATTTCGGACTGTGTCCAGAGACACACAGCCTAGGATGTCAACCCTGCAGCCCTATTACTCTGGTGAGACCTTTCCTAGCCCATAGGACTCCCTTAGCTCCATTTTGGGTGGTGCACGTCCTAACAAAGCTACAGAACCTAGCTACAGACCAGGGCCCATACGATAGGGCACATGTGCACATGTATCCATAAATCAGGGTGAAATATATACCCTAAAGCAAAAATGCACAATAGTTTGCAGTGACTCAGTAAGTGCAGCAAGCAAGTAGAGAGACCAAAAACGACACATGAAATACTTAGTCAAATGTTTTCTACTTAGACCTAGATACCCTCCTCACCTACTTCCTATTTCACTTCCCCCAATCACTCTAAGGCTAACCATGTCAGATAAAGTAAGGACTATAAAAGCTGGATAAGGGGAAGAGACCAACACACTTTAATGATGGCTCTTTTGGTCACTACCAGGCCATCCTATCATCCAAGGACCTAGTCAGGGAATCCTGGAATTCCCTCACAGATATGATGGGCCTAGATATCTAACAGATCCCTCTCTCCATCATCAGTGGTCATCTCCATCAGAAACAACATCAAAGACCTTCTTGTGGGCCTCTACAGGACCTTGCTCTCAATGTGGATCAATAATGGCAGAAATTGCCCCACTTTCCAAAGGGAGGCTGGGTCAACATACTCTGCCACTTAAGGAAGACTGGTCTGGGGGCCAAGCAATAGCTCACTGGGTTAAGTGCACATAGTGTTAAGTGCAAGGACTGGCACAAGGATCCCGGTTTGAGTCAATGACTCTCCATCTGTGGGGGGGGGGGTCGCTTCACAAGTGGTGAGGCAGGTCTATATGTGTCTACCTTTCTCTTTCCCTCTCTGTCTTCCCCTCCTCTCTCAATTTCTTTCTGTCCTGTCCAACAACAATAACAGTAACAGCAACAACAAGAATGGAAAAAAGATGGCTACCAGGAGCAGTGGATTCTTTGTGCAGGCACCGAGCCCCAGTGATAACCCCAGAGGCAAAAAAAGACTGGTGCTGAAGTAAGTGCAGCCTAGAATGTTCCTAGCTATGACCATGGAGTGTGAACTCAACTGACAGGGAAACAGAGGTTACACAGGCTCCTGTGCTAAATAGGAATAGACATGGGCCTGATCGATGGGGTTTACAGTTAATGATATTTATATACTTTTCCCATATTTGGGAGCTACTCTCTGCCCTGATCCAGTTTCCTAGTCCTATCCTCAATTCTGACACCATCTTCCCAGACAATACGCCTAGCCCACCTGCATGTTAGCTGTTGGGCTCAGTCAAAGACTAGTCAAGTCAAGGGCCCCTGGGAATATAACTAAAATAGACTTCCTAGCTTCTTCCAACATGAAAAAATCCCAAATATCACCTGCTATACTCTTACATTTAGGTTCCTGATTATTTAACAAATTGTTCTCATTTATATCTTAATGTTTTTCAGCCACCAAGTTGCAGATGCTACTATGACACCAACCTGACTTCCCTGTGCAGACGATCTCACCAATGTATCCTAGAACTCCATCTCCCCAGAGCCTCACCCCACTAGGGAAAGACAGTAACAGACTAGGGGTATGGATTGACCTGTCAATGCCCATGTCCAGTGGAGAAGCAATTACAGAAGCCAGACCTCCCACCTTTTGCTTCCCATAAAGATCTTTGGTCCATATTCCAAGAGGGATAAAGAATAGGGAACTTTCCAATGGAAGGGATGAGATACAAAGCTCTGGTGGTGGGAATTATATGGAAGGGTACCCCTCTTATCTCACAATCTTGTCAATCATCATTAAATCAATAATAATAATAATAATAATAAGTGGCCTGGAGCAGTGAGATCATGCATAGGCCAGGTCCTACTCTGCAAAAACAAAAAACAAAGCAACAAATATCCCTCCACATGCTAAATCCTAATTCCTAATACTTCAGAATGTCCTAAACAAAAAAGGAACCGCCTCACTTTCTTTAAAATTTGATCCATGTTTCTTTAAAATCCGTATTTCTCCTAGTCCTAGAGCCTCTGGAACTTTGCCTGTACTTCTTGATCCCTTCCTCACCTGTTATTCTGCCTCTGCTGACCTCCACTCAATCAATGCAACCAGTGCCACCATGCCATTTTATGCTGCCACTGCACTCACCAAAACAAACAAACAAACAAAAACTACAGACCTCAGACATGAGCTAGGGCTTAGGGGACTGAGTAAGTGTATGCATATATCCATAAGTTAGGGGCTGCTATATACCTCAGAGTTAAAGTGCTTAACAGTTGACTGTGACTAGACATAGACCTAATAAGCTTGGCAAGCAAGTAGAAAGGCTGAAAGAAGGCACCATAAACTGTCTAATCAAATATTTCCTACTTAGGCCTAGTCACTCTATCTAGTCAACTAACTATTCAAAAGAAAGTAAGATATGTCTCCTAATCTCTTCTGACAGCATCAGCATTACTGTCACCCCTGGATAATCTTTTTTTAATTTTAATTATCTTTATTTATTTGTTGGATAGAGACAGTCAGAAATCGAGAGGGGAGGGAGAGACAGAGAGGGAGTCACTGGCAGACCTGCTTCACCAGTTTCAAAGCTTTTCTCCTGAAGGCAGGGACTGGGGGCTCGAACCTAGGTCCTTGTGCATTGTAACATGTGCGCTCAACCAGGTGCACTACCACCTGCCCCCTCCTGGATGATCTAGAAGAAATGTTGTATACAATTGGCCAAGAGATATACTGGAAAAATTATGTACATATATATATATGCATATATACACACTAAAGGACAATTGCTGTCCCTATGACACCTTTATTAGAATCACCAAACAAATAAATGCAGTAAAACTTAAGGTTAACTTAGACACCACTAAAATCTGAGGTATATTTCCTCCCAAATTTGAGGACAGACCCTATAAATCTAATACTTGTTTGGATACAATAAATGACACCCAATGATCTAACAACAGGGAGAAAGGCTAAATTCATCAGATAAAGGAAAGACTACAAGGAGGCCCAGCAGTCGTATACCGGGTTAAGCAAAAATAACATAAAGCGCAAGGATTCCCCAACTCCCCATCTTTAGAGGAGTCGTTTTATGAGTGGTGAAGCAAGTCTGCAGGTATTGATATTTCTCTTCCCCTATCTCCCCTCCCCTCTCAATTTCTCTCTGTCTGCTCAAATAAAAATAGAAAGAAATAAATGGCTGCCAGGAGCAGTGGATTCCCAGGACAGGCACCAAACACCAGCAATAATCCTAGAGATAGAAAAAAAAAAAAAAGACTATAAAAACTAAATAAGGGCAAAAGACTGGCTCACTTTAATGATGGCCTTTTTGGTCACTATCAGGCCACCTCATCCTCTGGGGTCCTAATCGGGGAATCTTTGGGTTCCCACATAGATACAATGGGCCTAGACCTCTAATAGATCCCTCTCTCCACCATCACTGGTCACTTCCATCAGGAACATCATCACCAGGGCCTTGGCCTCACTGTAGAGCAGCAGTGACAGGGACTGTCCCACTCTCTGTGAGGAGGCAGGGTCAGCTACTCTGCCACGCCAGGAAACTGGTCTTGAAATGAAGGCAGCTTGGAATGTTCCCAGCTGTGACCATGAAGTACAAGCTCAGACTGATAGGGACTCAGGGGCTGTACAGGCTCCTGTGGTCAATATGAGTATATATAATATAAGATATTAAATGTTTTAATAAATTTATTTAAATAACATATTTTAAAAATGGCCACTGTGAACAGTGGAGCTGTGCAGGCACTGAGCCCAAGCAATAACCCCAGTGGTAGGAAAAAAAAAAAGACAAGAATAGTAGAAAAGGTAAATCTTAAATTTCAGGAACATGGCTCATATGACTGACCCGCCCAGTACTTATTGCTGTATGTATCAGACACTAATCCAAAGACTCAGCGTGTCACAGAGTCTGCAACTCAGATTCAACTCAGTTATCTCCATTATAAAATGACAAAATAAGACTCAGAAAGGTGAGAGTCTGTCAAGAGCCACATCACCAGCTAGAGGGTAAGAACTTTGGATCCAGTCCTCTTGCCATGGAGTTCAGAGCTGAAAAGCTAAGGTTATAGCTGCCAGTGAGGTGCCAAGGAGGCAGGACTTGGAGAAGTGATGACTATTAGGAGAACCGGGGGCCAGGAGTTGGCATTATAATTTCCTGGGCATGTGGGAGGAGGGCAAGGATAGATGTCAGCTAGGTGTTCTCGAGTCTCAACTCTATCTGTGGTCTTCTGTCCTTATGCTTGAAAGTGAAGTCTTTGTGAGTCTCACTGACCTGAACTGCAACATCTCCTCCGTGAACAGTCTGCAGCTCATTCAAGCTACTGTATATATAAATATGCAGCACAGGGGCCAGGTGGTGGCGCACCTGGTTGTGCACACCTGTTATAATGCACAAGGACCTGGGTTCAATCCCCTGGACCCCACGTGCAGGAGGAAAGCTTCACAAGTGGTGAAGCAGGGCTGTAGGCATTTCTCTGTCTCTCTCTCTCTCTATCACTCCCTTCCCTCTCAATTTCTACCTGTCTCTACCCAATAAATAAATATAACTAAAAAATTAAAAAATATATAAATATGTAGCAGATGCCAGATAACCAGTTAAAAAAATAAGTTTGGGGCTGGGTGGTGGCACACCAGGTTAGGTGCACATAGTATGAAGTACAAGGATCCTGGTTTAAGCCACTGGTTCCCCACCTGCGGGTGGGGGGGGGGAGGGTCGGGTCGCTTCACACAAGTAGTGAAGCAGGTCTGCAGATGTCTATCTTTTTCTCCCCCTGTCTTCTCCTCCTCTCTCAATTTCTCTCTGTCCTATCCAACAACAACAAAAACAGAAAAAATAGCCTCCAGGAGCAGTGGATTCATAGTGTAGGCACTGAGCCCCCGTGGTAACCCTGGAGGCAAATTAATTAATTAATTAAGTTGATTGTCTTCTTCCTAATTACATCACGAACTGACTCATGAGCTAAAATAATCATTCTGGGAAGCCCCACAATGCAAATTGTCCCTATAAACTTAATTTTTCAAAAACAACCTTTTTTGAACTGATGAGTAGAATACTTTGAAAAGATGTGCAGTGATTCATTCGTTTAATCACCAGGTAATACTTGGATTCCACAGATACAAAGGGTGGCTGGATCAGATCAAAGGAATTTCCTGTCCTTAAGAAACCTTTATTCCATTCATTATAGTCCCAGCAGGATTTACGATTTCAACAGCCTTTTCTACATACATAATGATAGGTAATGGGAGTTTTCGTGTGTGATTTATCATCATTATTTTCTAAACATGCTTCCTTTGCCTACATGGGAAAAATCATGCTTCAGCCTCGGGGTCTTTACACTCTCACTCCTCCCATCACCACCCACCTCCTCACAGACTCTCCTTAACATCCCGAGGTCCAGGTCCAGGTCCAGGTCGAGGTTGAGGTCGAGGTCGCTACGGAAGCCCCTGACCATGCCTCTCAAATAGGCTCTCCCTTGCAAGATCTCTTCCCTTAACAACAAAGTAACTCAATTTTTATTTATCATTGGCTCTTAGGTTAGTTTACTTAATTTTACACACATCCCCAGCCCCCAGCTGTTGATGTCTAGTCAGCAGAGCATCAAGACTTAATTTGGGGCTAGAGACAGAATCCACCCGGGTTCCAGCCCTCCTGGCACACGGCGCTGGACTTCCTTTTGTTCTCTGATGTGACTAACCTGGCACAGTGGCTGAGCACATACGTAGGACCTCAACAAATGCTCCATGTTTCGCATTTCTTTTTTTTAATATTTATTTATCTATTCCCTTTGTTGCCCTTGTTGTTTTATTGTTGTAGTTATTATCATTGTTGATATTGATGTCCACGTTGTTGGATAGGACAGAGAGAAATGGAGAGAGGAGGAAAAGACAGAGAGGGGGAGAGAAAGACAGACACCTGCAGACCTGCTTCACTACTTGTGAAGCGACTCCCCTACAAGTGGGGGCTCAAACCGGGATCCTTATGCTGGTCCTTGCGCTTCATGCCGCGTGTGCTTAACCCGCTGCACTACTGCCCGACTACCTTTTTTTTGGGGGGGGGGGCTTAGATTCTTTTTAAAAATTATTTATTTATTCCATTTTGTTGCCCTTGTTTTTTTATTGTTGTAGTTATTGTTGATGATGTTGTTATTGGATAGGACAGAGAGAAATGGAGAGAGGAGGGGAAGACAGAGAGGGAGAGAGAAAGACAGACACCTGCAGACCTGCTTCACCACCTGTGAAGCGACTCCCCTGCAGGTGGGGAGCGGGGCCTCGAACTGGGATCCTTATGCTGGTCCTTGTGCTTTGTGCTACGTGCGCTTAACCTGCTGCGCTACCGCCTGACTGCCTTTTTTTTTTGGGGGGGGCTTAATATTCTTTTTTAAAAAATTTATTTATTCCATTTTGTTTCCCTTGGTTTTTTTGTTGTAGTTATCATTATTGCCATCGCTGTTGGATAGGACAGAGAGAAATGGAGAGAGGAGGGGAAGACAGAGAGGGGGAGAGAAAGACAGACACCTGCAGACCTGCTTCACCGCCTGTGAAGGGAGCTGCAGGTGAGGAGCCGGGGGCTCCAACCGGGATCCTTACCCCAGTCCTTGTGCTTTGCGCCACCTGCGCTTAACCCGCTGCGCTACTGCCTGATTCCCCCATATTTCGCGTTTCTTTTGACTATGTAATAAGTCATTTAGTTTTCCTTGTGTTTACAGAGCCACAAACATCTGCTGAAGACCCTGGCTGTACTCACTTTGCTCTTCCCTCTTCGCAGTCCACAAATGAGCAGATTCTGGCGTTAGCTATTTCGGTGGGGAGCGCCTTGCCCTGGTCCTTTTCTCGCCACACCCCAGCCCCAGCAGAGAGCCTCTGCATCCCCACGAGCAAAGCATTTGTCACACACACACAGCATGTCTGTTACACAGATTTCCCTTCCTCTAGAGCTCCAGGTCCAAGTCGTGTACATGGTTCTGCTAACTGGTTTGTGCTTATGGTGCTTTCAAATTTTTCTCTAATGGCTATAAATGTGCCGAGGGGAAAAAGGTGAAAAGTTCAATGTGCAATGAATCAAGGTTGACCTAGCCTGCATCACTGTCCTTCCCAGCACCCACCTGAGACCTTCCCACCTCTCTCTCAGGATCTTTCATTAGACACAGTGCAGGAAACACAAGGTAAGCACTTCTCAGAAGCCGACTGAACTTGACAAATGCAGATAATGAACCACTCCTCTCTCGCTCACTGGATGGCTGTGTAGTAGAAGCTTCCAAGAGAATGTTTAGAGATTAGCAAGAAAGTAATTAGAGCCAGAAATGCAGATCAGCAAACTTTATCTGTTTTCACATGGCCAATGCCACTTATTCTTAGCTTTTTAGGTATAGAATTTGCTTTATTTGGTTTTGCTTTCTTGTTTTTACATAACTTAAGGTTCACCCATGCTACCATGCTACTAGAGGTAGTAGTGAAACTTTTACTAGTATGAAATTACTGCTACTTTCATTCTTTTTTCTTTTAGGAATCTTCTTTGTTTATAGAAACACTAGGGGCCAAGCAGTGGTACAACTGATATAGCACATGTTACCAGGTGCAAGGACCCAGGTTAAAGTCCGTTTCTCACCTGCAAAGGGGAAGCTTCACAGGTGATGAAGCAGTGCTGCAAACGTCTCTTTCTCCCCCCTCTCTATATCCTCTATGCTCTATTTCTCTCTCTCTAATATAATAAAGATTTATTTTTTTAAAAAAAGAGAACCTAAAAAAGGATGAAAAATGAAAAAAAAAACCTTTTAAGCCCATTACTCTTTCACTCATTCTGCAGACGGCAACATACATCCTATTCCAGACAACACCTGCTGTTCTACAATTCTGCAACAGAGACTAACCCCTCCCATTAAAACCATTACCTAGTATTCAGTTCAGTGGATATCTCATATTTAATTTTTCCAAGCATCCATCAAGGGGTATCTGGAATACTGATGTTCCCAACTACTAAACTTGTCAGACAGAATAGGAAAGCAGCCTTGAACGGTATGATCGACATGTAAAAATAGTTGTGGTGCAGGGCGAGCAAAGTGCACCGTGCACATACTGCAAAGCACAAGGTCCAGCTCAAAGATTGAGGTTCGAGCCCCTGGCTCCCCACCTACAGGGAGGTCTCTTCACTAGGTGTAAAGCAGGTCTGCAGGTGTCTCTATCTTTCTTTCCTCCCACTGCCTTCCCCTCCTCTGTCCATTTCTCTCTGCCCTGTTCAACAATAACAGCAGCAACAACAATAACAGTAATAACAATGGGAAAATAAGATGGTCGCCAGGAGCAGTGGATTCATGGTGCAGGCACTGAGCCCCAGCAATAACCCAGGAGGAAAAAAAAAGTAGTTGTGTTGCAGTGAAACTTTATTTTCTTTCATCCTTCCTTCCTCCCCCCTTTTTTTTCCTCCAGGGTTACTGCTTGGCTCAGTGCCTGTACCATGAATCCACTGCTCCTAGAGGCCATTTTTTTTTGTTGTTGCCTTTATTTTTACTGGGTAGGACAGAGAGAAATCGAGAGTGGAGGAGAAGACAGAGAGGAGGAGAGAAAGATACACTTGCAGATCTGTTTCACTGCCTGTGAAGTGACCCCCCCCTGCAGGTGGGGAGCCGGGGCTCGAACCAGGATCCTTAAGGCGGTCTGTGAGCTCCGCACCACCTGTGCTTAACCCACTGCCCTACCGCCCAGCCCCCTCCCCCCTCTTTCTAACCACAGCACTACTTGGCTGTGTCTTATGGCAGTGCTGGGGACAAAACCTGGATATTGGAGTCTCAGGTAAGATATCATTTTGCTTAACCATTATGCGATTTCCCTGACACTTCCAATAAAATTTTGTTTATAAAAAGAGGAGTTGGATTTGACCCAGAGTTTGCTGAACACTGGTATAATTTTTTTTTCAGATTTAGCATACATGCAAGCTTCCAAGTATTTTGTTAAAAACAGATTTGTGGGGGACGGGGGGGGGGTGGTGCATCGGGTTAAGCACACATTGTACAAAGCGCAAGAACCTGCTCAAGGATCCTGGTTTGAGCCCCCTGGCTCAACACCTGCAAGGGGGCGCCTTACAGCATGTCTGCAGGTGTCTTTCTTTCTCTCCCCCTCTCTATCGCCCCCACTCCTATCAATTTCTCTCTGTCCTGTCCACTAAAAATGGAAAAAAGTGGCCACCAGAAGTAGTGGATTCGTAGTACATTCAATGAGCCCCAGCAATAACTCTGGAGGCATACATACATACATACATACATACATACATACATACATACATACATAAATACAAATTTTGATTTCCTTTAGAAGATTTGACCTGGAACCTGGAACTCTGCATTACTCATGTCCAGGTGATGTCCCTCTGATGGTCTCCAATCACTCAAAATACCAACTGTTTAAAAAGAATGAAGTTGTCCATTTTAAAAGTTTACTTGATTTTTTCTTTGTTACCATATCTAGGCCTAGGTATTTTTTAATTTTCTGTATTTCTTTTAAGAACGTCAGTCATTTTACACTTTTACTCTCTTCTGAGGCTAGTTTTGGCAATTTACAATTTCTGAGAAAATCCATTTCAACCAGATTCTTGTATTTGTTTGTAAAGAGCTGAGCAAAGTAGTTCTTAATGATTCTTCTTTATATCTGTGATCATTTCTTGTATGCATTTCTTTATGTATCTGTGATTTAATTATCTAGTATTTTATCTTATTCTACTTTTTAAAAGGTCTATTTCTTGAGTATATTTATTTTACCATTTTAGATTTTCTTATTAATTCCTGCTTTATTCTGTTTTCTTTCATATGATTTTTCTTCCAGTCTTTTTGAGTTTCATATTTAAATTACTTTAAATTTTTGTTTTTATACGAACATTATTTAAGACCCTGATTCTCAACTAAGTTTTCCTTTAATGTACCACACAGAAGCATATTTTACTTTCTGTACAGGCATCAGTTCTCATTTTGAGTTCCTTTTTTTTTAACCAGAACACTTACCTCTGGTTTATGTTGTGGGGGATTGAATCTGCTACTTTGGAGACTCAGGCATGGAGGTCTCTTTGCATAACAATTATGCTAACTACTCCCCCCACTTTTTGCCTCCAGGGCTATCACTGGGGCTCAGTGCCAGCACTAAGAATCAACTGCTCCTGCTCCTGAGGCCATTTCTTCTACTTTTTTGATAGGACAGAGAGGAATTGAGAGGGGCGGGGAAGATAGAAAGGGAGAGAGACAGAGAGACACCTGCAGACCTGCTTCACCACTTGTGAAGTGACTCCTCCCATGCCCACCCCCCACAGGTGGGGAGCTGGAGGCTGGAACTGGGATCCCTGTGAGAATCCTATGTGCTTTTGGTTAATCTGTTTATGAGTTAATGTGTATGGGTTAATCTGGGACCATTTCTCTTAGCTCAGTTTTTTTTTATTATTTGTTTTCTTAATTTGACTAGTGATTTTAATTTGCAAATGTTAACTTGCAAAATTATGAGATAGTGGGTACAATTCCACACCATTTCCACCACCAGAGTTCTGTGTCCCCATTCCCTCCACTGGAAATTTTAGTCGTTCTCTCTAGGTCACAAATACGGGTAGACTGCTATTTCTGAAACTACGTATCTATATTTATATATATTTGCCCATTTTTTTCTATGTTCCTGCCTTCCTTTCCTTTTTTAAAATTTTTTAAAACTATATTTATTGGATAGAGGCAGCCAGAAACCAAGGGGAAGGGATGATAGAGAGGGAGAGAAAGACAGTAAGACACCTGCAGCTCTGCTTCACCACTTGCAAAGCTTTCCCTTTGCAGGTGGGTACTGGGAGCTCAAACCTGGGTTCTTTCGCATTGTAATGTGTGTGAGCTCAGCCAGGTGCGCCACCACCTGGCCCCTCCTTTTTATTTTTATATTTTCTCTTTCCCTCTTCCCCCCAACTTCCTTTCCTTTCTAAATTACACCTATACCTATTGCTACTTCTGAATTTCTTCCTGTTTTCCTCTTCTTTCCAGGTCTTGATAGAATTGGAACTCAGAAGCCTCTGGTCATCTTACCCTAACATACTGGGAGTATGGACCAAAATTCTTTTCTTTTTTCCTTTTTTTTCCTCCAGGGTTATTGCTGGATCTTGGTACCTGCACTATAAATCCTCTGCTCCTGGTGGGTTCATTTTTTCCATTTTGTTGTTGTTGTTGCTACTGCTGTTTTTGTTGGATACGACAGAGAGAAATCATGAGAGGAGGGGAAGACAGTGAAGGGGAGAGAAAGACCTGCTTCACCACTTATGAAGCGACCCCTTACAGGTGGGGAGCTGGGGTCTCGAACTGAGATCCTTGAGTGGGTCCATGTTCTTTGTGCCATGTGTGCTTAACCTGATGCGCCACTACCTGAACTCTGGACCAAAATTCTTCATGGGGTCTGGCTTCTGTGATTTCTTCTCTGCTGGACATGGGCCTTGGCAGGTGGATCCATACCCTAGACTGTTTGTATCTTTCCCTAGTGGGGTAGGGCTCTGGGGAGGTGGGGTTCCCAGATATACTGGCAAGTTCTGACCTCAGTCTTTTTCAGCTCTCTTACATTGTGTCTGTTTTTAAAGAGGCTTACCTGGCGATTCTGGTTTCTGTAAGGATAAAATCAGGGCCTAATCTTTGACAAATATTTAATTCTCGGTATTGCAAAGCAGAGCTTGTTTGTTTGTTTTGTTTTGTTTCTTAACTTTCATTCAACACTCCCCAAGCCCAACCATCTCTATTAGCCCAGACCACACAATTAGCCTTTTGCCTCAGGTCCCTGCCAACCTCAGTTTAATTCCTTTGTAGGTGTCAGGACTATTGTGAGATTGAGTACTCACTCTTCTGTCTACTGTAAGGTGCTATAAAACAGAAGGGATAGGAATCTTATCAGATAAATTTCCAGCTGCTGGTCTGGGGAGTCTGGGATCTGTCCTCACTTGGCATTACCCTCTCTTAGTCTCTTGAGCCCTATCTCCATTGAGTAAAGAGCACAGAGGTTGTAGAAGGTTTATGAGGGAGGGCTGAAAGGCTATGTATCTATGTCCTCTGTCTAGCTTACTGTGGAGCCTATCCTTTCTACTGCTTTTATCTTATACAACTTCAAGCTTCCTAATTTACTTAAGACTAGGCTTCCTAATCTACAAAATTAGAATGATGAGCCTAATAATAATTATTATAGTAATAGCAAGTATATCATTATCTGATAAAACTACAAGTAAGGACTAACTGAGATTATGTAAGATACATAGAAACTACACATTGTAAATTGTTAACAACAGTTAACCATTTATTATTACTATCTTCATTGCAATTTCGATTATTTGGGAGTGGGGGGAAATTATAGTCTCCCCATGTTGCTTTTTTGAGGCGATAACTAGGATTATGAGTTACGTAGAAGTAAAGATGGAGAGCCAAGGAACCTTTATGAAGCTTGACAGCAGTACCCCCCCCCACACACACTCAGAGTTCTGATGAGATTTTACTGTTAGTGACATTGGGGGAAATTCAGAAACCACTACATATATTTGCCAGATGCAGCTATCTATATGTTTTCTATCATAAGCTAGGAGAGGGAGAACACAGTTGATATGTCCCCTCTTCCTCCATTGGAGCTGCTGGTTGCTCATTCTGGAACCCATCATAGTAGCCAAGTCACCACTACAGGCTCTTACTTCATTTTTTTTCCTATCCAGATTGCTGGAGCTCCCCACCTTATGCTAACAACAGGCTTCAGAGGTTGGTCATCAGGAGCCACACTGGGAGAGAGCACAAACACATCTGTTCTTCTTAACTCCCACATAGACACTTGCAACTTTTTACTTAGCTGTCTCTTGAAGATTTTGCTTCAAAAGAGATCTCAGAGATTATATGACTACCCACTACAATTTAAAGATACACTTATCGCTTGATCCTACTTCTATAATTAGAAATTCATCTCTTTATTCCTCAGACCAAGCAGACATGAAACATCCTCTTAAAAGGTGAGCTGTGAACTTACTCTCTTTGGAAGGAAAGAGCGAAACAAAGCTACTAACAGAAGGGCACATTATGCCTTATTATCACTACTACTACTACTATTTATTATTATTACTTATATGGTTTCACACCAGTACAATTCTACCACTCCTAAGGGATGATAATTACTATTCTTCCCCTTCCTCTTTTCTCTTCTTCCTCATCCTCCTCTTCTCCTCCCTGTGCTCCTCCTCCTCTTTCATTGCTTTTTTAAGATAGAGAGAAGGAAAAAGACACAGAGAGGGAGAGAGATACAGACAGAAAAGAGAGACATCGCAGTACCTGCACATGCTGCTGTGCTCCCGTGGTGCTGGGAGCTGGATCCCAGGTCTTCCTGAATGGAAAAAAGTGTGTGCTCTACCACGTGAGCCATCTCCCAACCCCCATTTCATTTCTTAGACTCTCACTGGTGCCCAAATACCACCCTTACTTACATGGTACCACAACCACTGCTCAATGCACATTCAGTTTCTGCTGGTGTTGACAAGTCAATAGAAGAGTACTCCATCAGGGACAGCCATGGGCTCTATGAAGTTAAGTGAGTACAGCTCACTGACCCTTCATTCTGTGAATGAAGTCAAACTTGGGCAAACACCCTAGACTTAAGACAAGGCATTAATGCAATATGACTCTCAACTTTCTCATCAGCTTTACTCAGTTGCATGCTGAATACACTTTGCATGATTTTAAGTGGAGAATAAAAAGAACCAATACATATTTAATGAAGTTCAATAGCACTAAATATACTAACTAGTACTGATCTTAGAAGAAAACACCAAATTGACTCAGATTTCTGGTCTCTTGCATTATATTGTCTGCCATGTCTAACACATATCCTTGCCCCAGATAAAGACCTCTTTCCAAAATTCTTAGCTAAAAATAAGACCATGCACTATTGCTTCTTCAATGAGTACTGAGTTAAAATTAGGGAACGGTGGACAGGGCCAAAAGGAGGACCCAGACAGAGAAGGTACAGCCTTGGATAACAACACTTTCCAGTCTCTACGCTCCACAGGATGCTGTGGCTGGACATGCTGTGTGCAAGGCATGATGCTAGCACTAAGGAGTAGCTTTCTACAGGAGGCCAAGAAGGAACTACCTGTATGTGATGACAACTCTGCTCTCACACCTAAGCCACACAAACATGCATGGAAATCACAGTAAGTTGGGTAACAAGTGTTAAAGATGAGTTTATAAAGATATTAAAAAGAAATAACAAGTTAGTCTTAGATCCATTTAAGTTAGATTTAAAAAAATCTCATTATTATCTTTATTATTTGATAGAGACAGTCAGAAATCGAGAGGGAAGGGGGTAATTGAGAGGGAGAGACAGAGAGACACCTACTACAACATTGCTTTACCACTCGCAATGCTTTCCCCCTGCAGGTGGGGATGGGGATTCGAACCTGGGTCCTTGCACATTATAACATGATTGCTCAACCAGGTGCACGACTACCCAGCCCCTTTAGGCTACATTTTGTAGTGATGTAAGTAATTTTTTTAAAACTTAGTGTTCAGCTCATTCTGTATTTCTGGGTAGAAGAAGATCTCAGCCCTTTTGTAGTGTCACTCCTATTTATTGAGCACCTGCTTGTATCAATATTTTACTGAGACTGGACACTAGGGGTATTACTTTATCTTCATCTCAGTATCATGAATAGACATTCCATCACCACTGTACAGGTGAGGAAACTGAGTCACAATCTATTCAAGACCACACAAAACAGCAAGCATCAAAACTAACACTGAGCTCCAGATAATCTGCTTACAAAAGCAATGTTCTGCCTCATCAGACCAGCATGTCTGCCTGTGTGAAGTGTCCTCAATTCTGCCCACATGGCAGTGACATGATGTAATGAGCCTGACCTAGACACCAGGAAGGGCTCGGGGCTGGGGACAAGCACAGCTTTCATTCTCTGTAGTTTGTCCCTTTTGCACCTCTATTGCCTTATGTATAAATTGAGGCCAGTGATACCTAACTCACAGGGTGGTTTTAACAAGAATCAAAGTATAAATTAAGTGTGGAAACGTGTGTGTGTGTGTGTGTGTGTGTGTGATCACACTGTAAAGTGCCAAGGAGGATGATAGGATGATGGTGGTGATAATGATGATATACGCCATTATTATTGCTTGTGCTTCAGAAAACTCCTGGGGCTATAAATAATCATTCCCCAGGCAACGAGCTAGACAGACACTCCATCTTCTTTGAGCAGCTTTGCACTTGTGGACCAAGGAGGAGGTGGGACACTGACATGATCTAAGAAAATGGGTCAATTTTCATTAGATGAACTATACCACTGGCACTTGGGAAGGAAGAGTTGCTTGTTCTGGATGGTAATTTCTTTTATAAAGATTCTGCTCCCATCTTCAAATACATAAACACACACACACACACACACACACACACACAGACTTTGGGATCTTCAAACTTGAAGACTATGATTCTTACAAATCAAATCATCACCTCTGGGACAAAATTATTGACAGTTCTGATCATTGTGGCTTTTTCTCAGAATGCCTAGCTTCTAATCTTTTAACTAATATTAACACATATTCATCTTGTTTGTTTCTTTGATCAGTAAAGGATAGCTGATGAGTGAATCAAGAAGATAAAAGAGAATTTCCAGGTGGATATGGTTGGCAGCACAAAATTCAAGATAAATACTTGGTTGGAGAGTGTAAGACTTTGTGTAGAGAGCTTGTGTGATTCCCTGAATTCAGGGTGTGAAGCTGCAGTCAGCAACCTTCTTTTCAGTCAAACTGCAAGGTTAGACAAGAGACAACACAACACTGATAAAGGGTATTAGCAGACTAAAGTCAGTGTTAGGAGATTCTAAATTCCTAAGAAGGCAGAGTCTACATGAACAGATAGTAGGTATTGTCCAGGGTTGTTATTCAGCACAAGGGGAGAGGAAGACAGTACAGATGCTAAGGGTAAACTGCACCTCTGGGTCTTGAATTGTAAGGATGTTTCCTGGAACTTCACATACCAACTTTCTGAGAGTTAGTCTGACTTAGTTCTGAAATTCAGGTTTGCCTATTCAAATATTTGTGTCGTTGCATGTCACTACCAAAATTCCAGTGTACTCATTTTCAATATGGAGGTGGGAATTCCCATACTGTAGGGTTGCTGTGATTTATACAGCACATTTAAAGGTGTGCCTAGAACATGATCCATGAACACTGATGATGACATGAACCGTTATCATAACCTTCACTTTCTGAGGAAAGGGACAATTAGGCTTTAGCCTTAGTTTTCAGTGTCCTCAGTCCTAGATATGGACTGAAGACTTCTAGAAATCTCTTGCATTGGCAGTGTCTTATTAAAACCCAAACTAATGAGTCATTTTGTTTCACATCTGAAGATATTTTCAATGGTTCCACTATTGGAAATAAACAAAGGAAATACATGAGGAATCTCTCAAAAGCACACATGAAAAAATATATATCATTTCACTACTTGACTCTACTCTAAAGACCCTACTAGAAGAGAATGAGAAAGCAACAAAACACACCTGACTCATGGCTATTCATTTTGCTTTGCAACACATAGGAAAGATCCCAAATCAAATCAACACTTCTCCCAGTTGGGACACATGGCAGAAAACACAGCAAATAGCAAAAAGAAGCCAACAACAGACTAAAAGCCTAGAAGATAGAGATAATAGGTACTCAAGAGGAAGGGAATGCTTATGCCCAAGCCGAGAGGAGGGCAGGCTGGGGCAGATTGGGGGAGAGGAGGACAGGATGAGCCCTGGATGTGACTACTGGATTGGCAAGTAGGTGATTGTGAAGAAAGATAAGATACTTGGTATCAGTAAATGACAGCATGGGTAATGGGAAAGTGATCTTTCCTATGAAGGGAAGAAGAATAAATAGGACACTCACTGGAAGCAGAAAGAACAAACAAGGAAAAACAGAGGTAGAGGGATGATGACATGGCCTTGGTGGGGACTGTGGCAAAGCAGAAGAGGACCAGCAGCACACACATGAGGAGAAAGAGGTCATAGTCTCTGTGAAGGAACAAGAAAGAGAAAAGGCATAAGACATGTGAAAGCCTCTCCTGTCCCACTCTTATTCCATAAATAATCAGCCCAACCATCTGCAAATTAGTGGTCTGGCTCAGATACAGCCTTTTAGAAATAGGGAGTTCCTTGCAATCACAAATCCAGATCAATACTTATGGAAAGGAAAGAGTTACAAAACTATTAAAACTATTGTTCAAAAGTATCAGACCTGCATTTCTGTTCATCAATTCAGATTTAAAATTTAATTTCATGGTACAATGAACCCACACAGTTATATCTATTAAGGTCACTCACTCTGATAAGTTCATCAGTTTACTGCCACTGATGACTGTAAAACTCTTTAGGAGATAAGAATCTCTGTTTCATACTTTTCAGAGTGCACAGTTTTAATGTAAGTCAAGATTTCTTGACTCTGAAACACTGGATGAAGTTTATCCCTCTCCCTTTACCCCTCATTGCTCCTCCCTCCAGGCTTTTATCAAAACACAATAAAACAAATATCTGCAAGATGTTCTCAAAAGTTTGAGACATGGGGAGGTAGAGAAGGGAGTTTCTGATTGCATCTCCCATTGTTTCAAGATGAGCCAGCTGCATTTTGTTTAAATTAATGTCTTTGTTTCTCGTTTTCAAAAATCACCTAACGTTCTTTTCTGCTAAGGACAGAATACAATGAGTTTTTGCCTCTTATTGTTGTAATAATTCATTCAATATATTTTCCTTTTTGAGTAGAGGTTTTAAAATATTAGTGATATAAAAGTGCTTTACAAAATTATAAGATTTCAGGCATATAATTTCATACCCACACATGGATGTGTGTAAGTCACTGCACCCACCACCAAAGTCCTGTGCCCTCCCTTCTGACAATCACCACTGTTCTCACATAGTGTAGGAGTCAGTTTGCTTACCTTTTTTTCTGACAAGTTTGTTTTAGTTATATATATTCCCCGTGAGTTAAAGCATCAAGTGATTTTTTTTGTGCCTCTTTGTTTCACTTAGCATAATTACCTCTAAGTTCATTCAGTTTGTACCAAATGATACAATTCCATCTTTTCTATCAGCAGACTAGTAGTTCATGAGTGCAAATGTTGGGGCATTTGTTAGCCATATTTTGCTACTATAAACAGTGCAATTATGAACGAACAGAGAGGTGTCCATATCATTTTGCCTAGTGCTTTCAGGCGCTTTGCATATGTATCTGAGAGTGGTGTTTCTACTTTTATTGAAGAACCCTTCACACTGTTTTCCATAGGGCTGTGCCAATTTCTTATTTCCACCAGCAGTATACCAGAGTTCCTTTTTCTCCACATCTCTAGACACTTATTATTTCCTGTTTTGTTGAGGTAGGTCATTCTCACAGGTGTGAAGTGGTATTTCTCTAATGATAAGTGATGTGGAACATTTTTTTCATGCCTGTGGTCCATCTAGTGTTTTCTTTTAAAAAAAAAAAATTACCTTCATTTATTTGAGAAAGCCAGCCAGATACCGAGAGGGAAGGAGGAGATAGAGAGGAAGAGAGACAGAGAGACAACTGCAGCCCTGTTCCACCAACTGTGGAGTTTTCCCCCTGCAGGTAGGGACTGAGGGCTTGAACTGAGTTGTGCACTGTAACATGTGCGCTCAACCAGGTGCGCCAACGCCCGGCCCCAATCATCTAATGTTTTCTTTACAGAACTGTCTATTCAGATATTCCAATAATTTGTTTTTATTAGGTTGCTTTTTGTCGTTGTTGAGCCACATGATTTCTTCACAGCTGTTATTTGAGTCCCTTATCAGATCTGTGATATATAAACATTTTCTCCAGATTGCCAGGTTGTCTTTTTATTCTTGCAGAATTTTCTGTAAATCTGTAGAAGCTTTTTATGCTCCTGTAGTCCCATTTGTTTCATTAAATTCTTCTTTGTCTTCCATACAAGGTTAATCTAGAATTTTGCTTTAAGGCAAAAGTGGTAATTAGGCAGTTTGGATTTGAATTCGCTTAAAAATATATTCACACCCAAGGTTAAATTTTCATGGATACACATAAGCAAGCATGTACCTCCCTCTTTCTGTATATGAAACCTTCACATATATTACATACATGTGTGCTTTTATATATAAAAAACAACTGTCTGCTCTTCCCTCTACCTCCCTGCCCCTGAAACTATGCCTTCAGTTCAATTATGAAAAATTCAGCATTTCCAGAGACTTAAATGTTCTTAGAAACCAGCAAATACATATCACAATGTGCAAGGACCCAGATTCAAGTCCCTGGTTCCCAGCTGCAGGGGGAAAGCTTTGCGAGTGGTGAAGCAGTATTGCAGGTGTCTCTCTATCTCTCTCCCTCTCTCTCATCCGCTTTCCTCTTGATTTCTGGCTGTTTCCTATCCAATAAATAAAATAAAGATAATTAAAAACAAAAACAGTGAGGGGGTGGCGGTAGTGCAGTGGGTTAAGTGCATGTGGCACAAAGCACAAGGACCAGGACCGGCAGAAGGATCCCGGTTCGAGGCCCCGGCTTCACACCTGCAGGGGAGTCGCTTCACAGGCAGTGAAGCAGGTCTGCAGGTGTCTGTCTTTCTCTCCCCCTCTCTGTCTTCCCCTCCTATCTCCATTTCTCTCCGTCCTATCCAACAATGATGACATCAATAACAATAATAACTACAACAACAATAAAACAAGGGTAACAAAAGGGAAACAAAAGCAAAAAAAAAAAAAAGAAAGAAACCAACAAAGGTTTTATTCGTGGCGGGGGGGTCAACCCTCAAACAATGTTTGCATAATTCATGTAGAACATTGCAAACCAAGAGAGCTGGTGAGAAATAACTGCATATGCCCAAGTGGCACGTGTAGCCTCCCAACTCACTGCGTAACTCACCTGCTCCTCTGCTTGCTCTACTTTCATTGCAACATTTTTTTTTTGTAATATGAGAAAATGCCAAATTCTGACATGTATTATTATACTGAAGGTTTCATCTCCATTTTCTCTGATTTTTCTCATTGTAGTGAAGCCACAGTAATGACTACTAAATGTTATTTAGTCATTCACGTCTTCAGCAGTGATCATGTTCTGTTGATGAGGCGGAAACAAAGACAATGGATGTTTGTCTCCTCCAATAGGGTGAAGTTTACTGCTGGTTAATTACTGAGTAAATAACCATAACCCCAAAAGATAATGTGAATGTCCTTATGTGGATAGTCATGTGGGAGCAAGGAGGTAAAAGTGTGTAAATGTGTGGAGGTCACAGGTGAGGGAACTGCTGGGCAGCATCACCAAAGAAAGTACCTTAGAAGCATGGTCTCTGGTAGTCTAGGGGACAACAGCACCCCCACTACTTAGAAAAACATTTCCAAAGGCCCAGAAACAGACTACAGTTAGGGAATTACAAGTGACGTGTGTGTGTGTGTGTGTGTGTGTGTGTGTGTGTGTGTGTGTGTGTGTGATAATAAGCTGTGCTGAGAGACAAAAGACTAGTTACACCATGCTAAAAATGTTTCACGTTTTCCTAACTATTAAAGAAGCAAGTTTCCAAAATCTTTTTTTTTCTTTCCTTTTTTCAGTCAGCTGAAACTTAAATGTAAAATAGTGAATCAAACCTGGGTAAAAAGGCAAGGATTAAGAGTCACTGTAAAGAGTAGGTGCCTGAGGAAATGTTGGACTCGTTGACTTGGAGTCTTTCATTTTCTTGAAAGAAATGCATCTTGTTCCAGTGGCTGGACATTGTGGTTTAATTTGCAGATTGCAATGTGGTGATGATAATGGAGGCCACATTGGGAAGGGCTTTTTATTGTGGCCAAGAGAGAGAAGTAGTTTGAGCTGGGGACCTCACCACACCCAGAAAAGATGGACATATTTTCTTCCTTTGAGGTGCAGACCACAGGAAAGGCAGCTTCCCAATTTGAGAAGGAAAATGATTTCAAGAGCTTACAGCATCAAGCAAGCCTTCCAAACTGTATTTTGATGAGGTAAGTGTAAATGAATGAGAAACATATGGGTTCCATTTTCCTGGAGATCCATACAGATTTTAAATTAAAGAACAAGGAGTTTGGGGGCAGAACATGCTTTAGACTTAATCCAAACATAAATGTTTGAGAAATCATTTGGAATTTTCACGAATCTGCATAGAAATTCAGTTATGCCTCTTTCATTACATGCTCTGTGAATTTCACTCAGAGTCCAACCTTTTGTCAATACAGTATCATTCATGGAGAAACAGCTTAAGCAGGATTGGGGAAACTTAACTCTGTTAGATACATAGTAATATCAGGTTAGTCAACAAGAATGTCAGCTTCTAAGGTACGCTTTGACTGGTCATCTCAGAAGTCTCCTTTTACCTCTTCCTTAGCACGTAACTGTACTCATCAGATTCCACTAGGGTGCTAATTAGCAGTCCCGAAATCTTAGTGGTTCATAGTAACAAAGGACTTATTTTTTCATTCTTTTCTCACTCACATTGGCTGTGGGGGAGCAGAAGTTCTCTTCCATGTGCCAGCTTCATTTAGAAACAGGTAAAAAAAAAAAGTAGTCCTGGGGGGGTGGGCAGTAGCACACCTAGTTAAGCACATATTCCCAAGAGTAAGGACTAGGGCTTGGGGTTTGAGTCCCCGCTCTCCACCTGTAGGAGGAGGATCCACTTCACGAGCAGTGAAGCAGATCTTCAGGTGTGCACCTTTCTCTCCTTCTCTCAATCTCTCCACTCTCTCTCAATTTCTCTCTGTCCTATCTAGTAAAAATTGGGGGTGGCAGGAAAAAGTGGCCACCAGGTGCCATGGATTGGTAGTACCGGCACTGAGCCTCGGCAATAACCCTGAGGGCAATAAAATAAAATAAAAATATAAAGGTCTTGTATGGTACAGTAAATCCTAACCATGGGATTTTCAAAGTAAACCAAGCTCCCAAGCAACTTGGCTATAATAACAATTATCTATTGCCTTCTTAAACTCTCAGGCAGCAAGGAACCTTCCTCATTCTCTGTAAAATCCATTATTCCTCCCAGTCCTGGAACCTCTGGGGCTTTGCTAGTTTGTCTTCATGCTTCTCTTGATCCACACCATTTGACCCTGCATCTGCTGAGCTCAGCTGAATCAATGCAGCCAGTGCCACCTGGTCATGTTTCACTTCGAAGTGTGTCCAGAGATGCCTTGCCTGGGATGTCAACCCTTTAGCTCCAATACTCTGCCATCAAGTTGCAGATGCTACTATGTCACCAGCCTGACTTCCATGGGCAGATGACCTCACCAGTGTGTCCTGGAACCCCACCTCCTCAGAGTTCTATCCCATCAGGGAAAGACAGAAACAGGCTGGGGGTATGGACAGACATGTCAACATCCATGTTCAGTGGAGAAGCAATCACAGAAGTCAGAACTTCCACCTTTTGCACCGCATGTTGATTCTGGGTCCATACTCCCAGAGGGATAAAGAATAAGGAACTTTCCAGTGGAGGGGGTGGGATACAGAACTCTGGTGATAAGAATTGTATGGAATTATACCCCTATTATCTTACAATCTTGTTAATCATTATTAAAGCACTAATAAAAGAAAAGGCAAAAGCAGTCCTCAACTGGTATGCTCAATTTTTGTGGCAGGAGGAGGAAAATTTCAGGGCAAAAGTACACAGTGGTTCTTCAAAGTCTCTCCTAGGTAGGGCACAGGTCATTTCCTCTCATTCAATGATCAGAGCACATCACACATCCACGCTTAATCTCAGAGAGATAAAATAATATACCTTATCCTGGGAGGGGTGTCGGGCAGGCACCCACAATGGAGTGGCACAAAAGAGAAGGGCAGTACAGTATTTCATCACTGCTCAACAGGTTCTAAGATTAAATTACTGAACTATCTGCTTCCTTTGCCTAAAAAATGGGCATATTGATCTCTCTCCTTCATCTGAATGCTAAAATGACCAGATGAAAGCATAAACCTTTTCTTACTGTCAGGGCACAGGGCTATTGTACTGTTTCAGGGCAAATAATGAAAAAGCCTTCCAGGCTAGTGAGAAAGAGCTGGCTCTCCAGAAGGGGTACATGGCAGCACAGAGTTCTCAGATGTTCCCCCCCCCGCCCTGTCTCCAGCCTTCTCCTACCCCCCAACAGCCAATCTGCAGCGCCAGTGGGTCCCACTGTCAGCAGGGATTGGTGTGTCTCTATTTTGTGTCTAGGTGAAGTTGTTCTGGGATAGCCAGTCACATAGACACAGGGTGTCTTATCAAGGCCCCAAATTTCTCCATTAACTGGATAGGGGGAGTCTGCCTACAGAGTTTAGATACCAGAGTGGCAGACAATAACTCACCTCTGTGAGAGCCTCCTTCAGTACAGATGGGCAGAAATGGCTCGGAGTACAGTGAGAACATCCGATGTGCCTTGAGAGACTCGAGAATTTTTAAGGGAATGTTTTCAGATGGGTGATCCTATGCTGTGTTCTCAACAGAGAAACAACCCAGGTTAGCGGTAGAATAACTTTGAAAACAGGACAGGAACTACAGCACAATAATCTGACTTTGTTCCTACATCCTGGGGCTTTAAAGCAACACTTGTTATCAATCATCACTCAGCCAATCCAACACAATAATTCAGAGGTTTTAATAAGCCTGTTATGTTTGTGGGTCCTGTTATTACAGTGGCACATTGCTTTTGTTTTCTTTCTTGCTCAGTGCAGATCACATATTCTTGTTTCTCCAAATTCCAAGCACAGACTTTGGAACTCACACACACTAGTTATAAGGCTATCTGGAGGCCTTCCAGGTATTGGAGATTATTAGAAAACTGGGCATTCACCCTTCAGTCAACAAGTTGCAGACACCATCATTATTCCATCCTGACTTCCCTGAGCAGACAACCTCACCAATGACTTAGAACCTCAACACTTTAGAGCCTTGTCCCACTAGGGGAAGATAGAAACTGGGGGCATGGACTGACCTGACAATGCCCATGTCCACTAGAGAAGTGATTACAGAAGCCAGAGCTCACACCTTCTGCACCCCCAAAATAATTTTGATCTATACTCCCAGGTGGGGAGATGTGATAGGAGGAAGAGGATAAGAGGGTTCTAAACTCCAACTCCATCAGGACTTGGATAGAGAGGAGGAAAAAGGGAGGGATGTAATAATAGGTGTATGTACGACTTGGGAAGGAAGAGAAGATGGGAACCACACACACACACACACACACACACACACACACACACACACACACCCAGAAAAGGCCAAATATATACAAATATAGATAGATGGTTGTAGAAGTAACAGTTGAACCACATCTGCTACTGCTGTAGTTTACAATGGAGGGAATGGGGATCCAGAACTCTCATGGAGGGAACAGTACGGAGTTGTGCTCCTGTTATTTTGTAATTTTGTAAGCCAATATTAAATCACTAATAATAATAATAATAATAATAATAATAAAGAAAACTGGTCATTTAGCAGCTCCAGCTTCTCTTTGGTGGTTACCAGGGAACCCGCCTCAGCACTTTTCCCTGAACACCACCTATCAGCTCTTATCTTATCTCCACATTGTAGATGAGGATACTAAAATCTACCCCAGGACTGCCAATGTGCCTCTCCTCTCCTTCAGCTTCACCCACCTTCAGAATGACTTGTAGGACTATACACTTTTTTCCTCCAGGGTTATTGCTGGGGCTCGGTGCCAGCACTATAGATCCACTACTCCTGGCGGTCATGTTTCTCCCTCATTTTATTGGATAGGACAGAGAGAAATTGAGAGAGGAAGGGAAGGAAGTGAAGAAAGATACCTGCAGAGCTGCTTCACCGCTTCTGAAGTGACCCCCCCACCTCCACCCCGCAGGTGAGAAGCCACTGGGGGATGGAAACCAGGGTCCTTACTCCATACTATGTGCACTGAACTGGGTGCACTGCTGCCCAGCCCCCAAACTATACATTTTCTTATGCCTTAAGGGCTGAGGCCCTTACGTGCAGCTTTCTTGCTCTTTTCTGAACAACAGCAGAGGATGACACCTGCTGCTGAGTGCCTCTGCAGGTCACACTCAGCATGAGCTAGGTGTGGGGAAAAGGGACAAGCAAATCTGGCTTGCTTTTTGCCTTTCTTTCATGCTCCAAAGTGAAGGGGTGTCTTTTGAAATTACTCAGCATTCCCCCCATATGCTGTAAGTGCTGGTTTCTTCCAAGCTCCCCTTTTATTCCTCTAGTTTGATCTATAATTTCCACAGGATTCAGTTTGCCTCTGTATTCTGATAACTTCGGGAGTTCAATCCCCACTTCCCTCCCACGCTAGCCTCCTATAGTCAATAGATAAATGATGTCCACTGGAGTGTCCTTTATTTGCTACCAATATAGAATATCCCAAATGACACTGTGTGGTGTTCTTGACAGAACAGCCTCTTTCTGGGGACCTGAACAATACTTACTTATTCATCCCAGGTTGGCTTTTGCTACAGGGCTACTCTCACTGTTCTCACCAGTCTTTGTTGTGAGGCAGTTAGCTCTCTGAAAGTAGAGTTTTATTACTCAGCACTATAAACCTCAACAATGGAGCCTAGACAACCCAGGAACAGATGCTTGTATAAAAATGACGGAGACCTCCACCTGCAGGGGAGTCGCTTCACAGGTGGTGAAGCAGGTCTGCAGGTGTCTATCTTTTTGTCCCCCTTTCTGTCTTCCCCTCCCCTCTCCATTTCTCTGTCCTATCCAACAATGATGACATCAATAACAACAATAATAACCACAACAATGATAAAAACAAGAACAACAAAAAGGGAAAATAAGTAAATAAATAAAATGTTTTTTAAAAAAATGACGGAGGAGAGACTCAGAAGAGGGCTCAGTACACAGAGTGCACATCTTACTTACCATGTGTTAAGCCATGGTATGATTCCAACACCACAAGGGAGCATCATGGATAGCACTCAAGGAGTTCCATAGATTGTGATACAGTCTTGTGGTATCTCTCCCTACCCCAATCCCTCCAAAATTACATAAAATAAAAACTGGCCAGGGAGGTAGCAGATCATGCATGTGCAAGACCCCGGATTCATACCGTGGAGTCTTATGGGAAAAAGAAGTGACAGAATCAAGTATTATTAAAACTCACGACGCAATCAAGCAAGGTTCTGATCAATTCCTGAACAGTTTTTATCTCCATCACTGTCTATGTCAGAGTGATACTCTGATTTGTCTTTCATGAAATAAATAAGCCTTTAAAAAATATATAAAGACGGGTATCGGGTGGTAGCACAGTGGATTAAGCACACATGGCACAAAGCACAAGGACCTGTGTAAGGATTCCAGTTGGAGCCCCTGGCTCGCCACCTGCAGGGGTCGCTTCATAGGCGGTAAAGCAGGTCTGCATGTGTCTGTCTTTCTCTCCCCGTCTTGGCTTCCTCTCTCCATTTCTCTCTGTTCTATCCAACAACGATGACATCAATAACAACAACAATAATAACTACAACAATAAAACAACAAGGGCAATGGAAGGAAATAAATATTATATATATATGTATATATATATATATATATACACAAAAAAAATTTGTTTCAGCAGCTGGCACACAAAATTTGAACAATGTGGCATCAACAGGCACCTCTTTGTGTTCCCAGACAGCATCTTAAATATATACCAGCAAGTATGAGGAAGCAGATAGGGCTCCCAGGAGCCCAAAGAAAGGACAGACAAGATTCAAGGCTTAGGGAGGTGTCTTCCCTAAGTTGGGAGGTAAGCACATACCCTGATGGTGGTTTAGAGGGACCACTGACTCTGCTGTGTTGTGAGTAGAGAGCCAATGTGCAGAAGCTCAGACCTGGGACCTGGGGGCCAGCTGGGCTGTGTCTATGGGAATCCTTGTCTGAGGGCCGCAATACAGGGCTGGATCAGCTCACAGACCCCGGTGCTGGTCAGGCTGTGCTAGAGTCCGAGAAGGGACAGAGACACAGATGCTCACTGAGATCTGTAGTTCTTAGAAGAGGTACGACAGCCATTTAGGCCTAAAATGTTTTCCAACATCTGGCTTTGTTCCAATTCAAGTATTGGTTTAAAATAAGTCAAGTATTAAAAGTGGGTTCTTAGAAATGGAATGAAAGGTATATGGGAGCTCTGTGCTAGTGGTGCAACTCTGCAATGATTCCAAAATTGTTCTGAAACAAAATTCTTACAGGAAAAAAATTATAAAAAGAACTGATCCTCCCCCATCTGTAACTTGGCTGCACTGAGAACTATGAGTTACAATTAAGCTTCTAGGGGCTTCCACTGAACACAGTTCAGTTCGAGTGGGAACACTATTTCTTACTAGCATCTGATGCTGCCAAGCTGCCTAGGTTTGCATCAGAAGACAGACAGATATTAATTCATGAGGTAGCTTCTGCAGTCACTGCAGCTATTCTGGGGTTCTTCCTGGGAAGCCCATCCAAGAAATGAGGATGCTTCTTTTTTTTTTTTTTTTTTTTTTAGGACTGGGTGTTGACAAATCTTTTTTTTTTTTTAATATTTTATTTATTTATTCCCTTTTGTTGCCCTTGTTGTTTTATTGTTGTAGTTATTATTGTTGTTGTCGTTGTTGGATAGGACAGAGAGAAATGGAGAGAGGAGGGGAAGACAGAGAGGAGGAGAGAAAGATAGACACCTGCAGACCTGCTTCACCGCCTGTGAAGCGACTCCCCTGCAGGTGGGGAGCCGGGGTTCGAACCGGGATCCTTATGCCGGTCCTTGTGCTTTGCGCCACCTGCGCTTAACCCGCAGCGCTACAGCCCGACTCCCGTGAGGATGCTTCTTATAAATTTATTACAAGCTGACCCTAGACCAGGGTGGGGAGGAGAGATGGGGATGAGCTTTGGAAAGGAGAAAAGTGCCGAGCAGGAGGGACCATGGCAATGCAGCCCCCAAGTCTAAAGTCGACCCCTTTGCTTCTTCTTCCTCTACATTCAAGCTCACAGACCCCTGCCTGTCCTCAAATGACCCAGGGTGTCTCATTTCTCCGAGCTGCCAGTTTACAATGGAGGTTGCCAATGGAAGCCAGTTGTGTGCTTCTGATGCTGGAACTTACAACCTGTCATCTTTTGTTGTCTGCAGAACAGAGAACACAGTCAAGCCAGCAGGGAGAATCTGTTGTGTGAGTTCAGACCTCCTTGGAGTGATGTAATTGATTCATACATAGCAAGGAAGAGCAATAAATCCTTACTACTGCCACCCCTTTCAGCTTCCAAGTGGTCAGGAGAAATTACAATGGGGCTGGGGAGGGGACAGAGGGATTTAAGAAATTTTTCCCTGGCCTAAGCACAGCACAAAGAATGATACAGTGGTCATAATGAGGTGCATTTTCTAGCCTGTATATTTAACAGCATCCTTAATATGATACTCTGGCCTGCCTAAGAATCAAACTCCCAAATATATTGGCAAAGAGGAGTGGAAGAATTAATTGATTGAGAGTATTTCAAACGGCCAGGGAGTGTGTGTGTGTGGGGGGGGGGGGATGCAAAGGGTTCAATAACTAAAGAGGAGGGAAAGCATAAAGAAGAGACCCAGAAAAACCAAGTATAAATTAAAATGCCCTCTTGAGTTTTATTTCACCAGTGCAGATGTGAATAATGGAAAAAAATCAGTGAGATCAGCAAGAAAATCTAAATGGTCTGTAACAGGACATGCCTGTAGTCAGAAGGGAAGCTCTGTAACTACAAGGACATTTTCATGCGCACTTCTTCAGCCAGTTCCCTGATTAACTCCTTCTTATTCCCTCTCCTTCTGAAGGCTTCTCTTGCATTAGGCAATGACCAAAAGTCCTAAGCCAAGAGGCTGTTGAGGTAGAATCGGCTAAAAAGAGGGTCTGGAGACCAGCAAGGGAGGAATGAGACATCTTGATTCAGGAACAGCCATGGGGAGTATTCTGACTCTATAGAGATAGATTTTGCTCACAAAGAAACAGTATGGATTGGGCCTACATTATGATTTCTGAAGGGCTGATGAAAATAGAAGAGAGGCGAGGGAGTCAGTGCAGCAGTTATACAACAAGCTACCATGTCTTAGGCTCCAAGGTCTTAGGTTCAATCCTTGGTACCACCATATGCAAGAGCTTAGAGTGGAAAGAGAGAGATGAATAAAAGAGATAATGATACTTTAAAAAAATAGAGACAGAGACTGAGAGGGGATAAAAGAGAGAGAGAAGGAGGAGGAAGAGTAGATGAGGCCTTGAAGAGTCAGAAATGAGGCCTTAAAGAAAATACCCCCCTCTCTAATTTCTCTATTGGGGGATTAATATTTTATAGTCGACAGTAAATACAATAGTTTGTACATGCATGACATTGAAAATACCTCTCTTAAAGCAGGTGTGCAATAGTGGCAAATGCTCTAGCCTGAGAGGAATGCCTTGGAATTAAGTCCTAACATCCCTGTGCGTGCATCCTGTGATTCTGGAGAAGTCTTTAAGCCAGTTTCCTCACACTTTATAAAAATTTTTTATATTTATGTATTTATTTATTTTCCCTTTTATTGCCCTTGTTGTTTTTCATTGTTGTTGTAGGTATTATTGTTGTTGCTATTGATGGCATTGTTGTTAGGTAGGACAGAGAGAAATGGAGAGAGGAGGGGAAGACAGAGAGGGGAAGAGAAAGATAGACACCTGCAGACCTGCTTCACTCCCTGTGAAGTGACTCCCCTGCAGGTGGAGAATCAGGAGCTCGAACCAGGATCTTTACGCCGGTCCTTGTGCTTTGCACCATGTGTGCTTAACCCACTGCACTACCTCCCGACTCCCTCATCACACTTTTAAAGAACCTACCCTGGCCGCCTTAAAGGGCTGCTGGGAGAATCCACTGCAATGACAAACACACAAGTCTTCTCATGCAAATGAAACCTGTTACTGTAGTTGTTGGCCAGCTGAGTTGCCTCTGACCTTCACCAGGACCAAGTTTATCCTTTTTCTCCTTACACTTGGCCCATCATTTGGAAGGCTAAGGGTGCCTTTTATTTTACTTTTATTATGGAAAGGAAGAGGTATTCGTTTCCCCCTTTTGACTTGCCCACATTACAGGTCGGCAGTATTTCTGATGACTAGGTATGCCGTTAGGATATTGTATTTACAGTGAAATTCCTATTGATATTTCTCCATTGATTTCTTTTCCCACATCCATCACAATTGCTTTAAAGTACCTACAAAATTGATCCAAAATCCCTTCTCAACAGTTTTTCTTACCTATAATTCATTTCTTTCAGTATCTTGAAACAATCAATGAGGGATTATCTATCCATCTGCAGATCAGTGTGCTTCATGTGTTTGCACACGGCACCTACCTCTGTGGAAGAGCAAGCCTTCCAGAAATACCACATAATTCTCTCAACTTCACATCAAACAAGGAACAGAGATTCTTCCCATTTTGTGGGTGAGAAACAGATGGCCAGTCACTCATGAAATCATTCTTGCCCTTGGTTGGAGTCTCCTCATAAAATCCAGGCTTCTTCTATCCTATAGGAAGCAGTCTTTCTCTGCGATCCCCACATTACACAACCAACCATGGCTCTGTTTGATCTTTATCCCACTCTCTGTGGAAAGCTGCCATCTGTTAGCATTAAAGGCTGGTTCACAGGATGGCAGAGGACCTAGTGGGGCTTGTATTGTTATATAGAAAACTGGGAAATGTTATGCATGTACAAACTATTATATTTACTGTTGACAGTAAAACATTAATACCCAAATAAAACATAAATTTTAAGAAAGGGTGGTTCACACGGCAGTGACAGAGGTGGAAGGAGAGAAGAGCCTCAATCACTACACATCCACTCAGAATGCCTCTGGACAAGCTTCCCCTGTTGGCCTGCTTGGTAAATGAATGCTATGCTGGCCCGACTTGACTTAGCCTGCATGAGAAGCACTGAGTATGTGGCTATTCTACCATACCCCTCCAAGGCACAGCATATGAATCTGAAGGTGCCAGACTAGAAGAATAGGTTTTCAGAGCTTAGGGGAGGAGAGACATGCCTACAACTTCCTTTTGGCCCAAGAGTCAGAGGAAGATGACTGGATGTCATTATAAGAGAATCTTAAGCCTGGGGACATAATTAATAGAGCTGTGGCCACCTGCTGTCAGGTGCCAGCACTGGAGGTAATTAGTAAACTGGGTACCTGAAGATCACAAGGTCTAAAACAGGAGCAGAAGCAGAAAAGGAACATTTCAAGAAGCAGAATGAAATCCCATGAAAAGACCTAGTGAATTCAGAACACCAATATGGGGGGGGGGGAACCAACTGGCTCCTTTATGAGTGGCTGATGCAACAACAACCTTGGTCTGGTGAAATATCACTGGGCCCCTGTGCCCAAGGTCAGAGGCTGACCTACTCATGTCCAGTGCCAGCGTCACTGTGCAGTGGGGTTCATCCTTAGCATCCTGCAAATAAAAGAAAGGGTAGCAATCGATACTGGACATGACGAAAGCCCAGGAGAGCCAAAGGGAATTGGCAGGTCACAGCAGAGAGAGGCAAGAGAAACAAAAAAGCCCCGGAGATGTCAGCCTCAGATTTCTCCTGCAACACAAAGGATGTGGGATTTCAATGCACACTGCTTGGCTCTGTTCAGGGTATAAAAGGGAACAAGGTGGTCAGTGTTAAAGGAAAGAGGAGAAAATGGCTGGCGACAGCCTTGGAGCTGAATAAAAACACTCAATTCAAGGCGTGTGTACTGAGCTGAGCTGCTGGTGTGGGGGTGCTTCCCAGAGACTCTGCAATTACCAACATGGGTACCTATATACCCAGGCAGCACAGCAGCCTGGGGACAGTGGTGGGGGAGTCCAGCAATGCCCCCAATAACTCCCTGATGCCAACATTTCTCTCAGTTAAAGGTTAGGCCCTTTAGTTCACTGCTTTGATTTCTGTTAATATGCAAACTGTCCTGGGGAGACATAACCTTAGCGTGAATTTCAGTATCGTTTCCCTAGAGCATGTGAGACAGCTGAAGTGACAAGAGAGGGTGACATTCCATCTTTCATCTTTAACCTTTTGAAGACACTGGCCAGTTCCCTAATGTTGCTGAGTTGCTTTTCACTGCAGACAGTATGAATGATGTGCACGGGGCAGAATGGCAGCTCTGTACCCAGGGGTCCATAGCACATTCCCCCGTGAGATAAGCAGCCTTCCTCCCAGTCTTGCCCCCTAGCTTGCAAGTACTCTGTGCTCCTGGTGCTTTGATTTTCGGTGCTGGTTGCCTGCCTGCCTGCCTCCTGGTCTTCCCAGCCCAGGAATGTTCAATATGCTTGGGGAAAAACAAATTCACACCTGTAAATGTTAGTCCTTTGGAAAAAATAATATAAGAAATTAACTATAATTCAGCCTAATCAGTGGGAAAAAGAAAAAAGTTCAAATCTTACAACTCAAACATCACATAAGCAGAAAAAAATTAAAATATTTTCAAGAAAAGGGCTTGCTCAATTTTATACAAGCTAGTGTGAAAGGGAAAATATTAAGGAAACTGTGATTTGCCAACACTGACCTTAGGAGAAATAAAGAGAAGGAGAAGGAGAAGGAGAAGGAGAAGGAGAAGGAGAAGGAGAAAAAAGAAAGAAAGAAAGAAAGAAAGAAAGAAAGAAAGAAAGAAAGAAAGAAAGAAAGAAAAGAAACTTAAAGGAGTCAACTTACTTTAAAAAAAGTCAGGCACAGAAAAAGTATCAAGCCTAGGGTGTTTCACAGACAAATTTTGCTAAAACCTTCAAAAACATGATTCCAATGCTATATAAATAATTTCAAACGGAATAAAAAAGAAGACCTCAGGCTAGACAGATAGCTCTTCTGGGAAGGTACCAGCTTCACCATGTATGCAACCCAGATTACAGCCTGGTCTTCAGAGCACTAGAGACTTCAGTGCTGTGGTATCTTTCCCTCATTTCTTCTGTCTCTCTCTTTCTAGTTGAAAATGATGGACCAGAGCAACAATGAAAGAAAAAGATGGTGTACTGCACTGAAGTAAAAGACTCTAGGGTAGGGGGTGGGGAGAATTCGAGTCCTGGAACAGGATGACAGAGGACCTAGTGGGGATTGTATTGCTGTGTGAAAAACTGAGAAGTATTATGCATGTACAAACTATTGTACTTACTGTTGACTATAAAACATTAATCCTGTAATAAAGAAATAAGAAAAATAAAGAAAAAAGGAAAAGACTAAAAAAGTATTGAAAATTAACTTTATTAAGCTAAATATTAACTTCCAAATTATTTTTCAAGAGATTTAGACAAATACATGTAAGAAGAAGCTGGTAAAAAAAATTAAAGCATAATAATCAAATGAGATATATTGAAGGAGTGTAAAACTTGCTCAATATTACAAAAACTCTTGCTATATTTTATCATACTAATAAGTTTCAGGAGAATAAAGCCATATAATCCTGTTCACAGATGCTTAAAAAGGCTTTGAGAAAATACAGCAGGACCCGAGCTAAGCTCCAGCCCCAAATCTCAGAAGAGTACTGAGCACCAGTTTATCCTGTGTTTGGGGCCAGAACATGACTAGGGACCCCCCTGTACGGGCCTGGCTAAAAACCAAGGGTGGAATCAGAATACTGAGAAACCATGCCTACACTGTACTTTACAAAGCAGTGAAACTCTACAACTAGAGGAATTAGAAGTCTGTCCTGCAGAGGATTCTAATAGCAATAAGAAAACCTAAACCCAGTGCAATCACAGACAAGACTGAAATACAACACTTCCATAGACATAAAGCGCAGAGTTGACTGTTTCCATAATTAAATGAGGTTTTCTTCTCCTTCTCCTGCCCCCAGGGCCACCGATGGTGCTCCATGACTGCATGACTCCACTATTCTGGTTAAGGTGCAGGTTGAGAGGAGTGAAGGAGAGAGAGACAGAGCATGTGAGACAACATGGCAATGTCTCACCACTCCTTAAACTTGCCCTGTGCTGATGCTGCATGTGATGGTCAGGGGCTCGAATCTGGGTCCTCACACATGGCAAAATGTGCACTCTACTGGCCGCACCATCTACTGGCCCCCAACTATGGACCTCTTTTTTTTTTGCCTCCAGGGTTATTGCTGGGGTTCAGTGCCTGCACCATGAATCCACTGCTCCCGGAGGCCGTTTATTCCCCCCTTTTGTTGCCCTTGTTGTGGTTATTGTTGTTGTTGATGTCGTTCGTTGTTGAATAGGACAGAGAGAAATGGAGAAAGGAGGGGAAGACAGAGAGGGGGAGAGAAAGATAGACACCTGCAGACCTGCTTCACCGCCTGTGAAGGGAATCCCCGGCAGGTGGGAAGCTGGGGCTCATACCAGGATCTTTACGTCGTCCTTGCGCTTTGCACCACATGCGCTTAACCCACTGTGATATCGCCCAACCCCCCAACTATGTACTTCTATGCTTACTATTTCCTTACCTATACTGCCCAGCACTCAACTAATATACATATACATACACATACACATCACTCTGGCACATGTGCTGCCAGGAATTGAGCTCAGGACCTCATGCTTGAGAGTCCAAAGCCTTATCACTGCGCTACCTCCCAGACCACTATCTTTTTAATCTTAAGAAATTCAAATCAGTCTACAGTGAACATCCTACCCTGACATTTTTCTCTCAGCTTTCTCTACTTCCTGTTGATGCTGGAGGAAAAGTGTCTCATGGGATGACTTAGAATCCACCTCATCACAGACCCCTGCAAGCGTCAACCCGGCTTTGACCTAGCACGTTATGATTGGGCCCTCCTCAATCGCTATCGAACAGGCCATGGCTGGTGCGCCGCTATGTTCCATCGCTGGGGAGCCAGAGACGACCCGAACTGCCTCTGCGGCTACAGACAGACTATGACCCACATAGTCAACGACTGCCACCTCTCCAGATTCAAAGGAGGTCTCGAAACTTTACATCAGGCTCAACCTGATGCTGTTGACTGGCTACGGAAGAAGGGCAAACGCTAGAAGAAGCAATCAAACATTAAAAATGCAGTCAGAATCTGTTACACAACAGCATGAAAGATGAGAAGGAGGAAGTTGAAGTGAATTACTGTAGTGTTCTCAAGTTATACACAAACTCACAGCCAGTTATTTGAGCACAGACGTGTATGCTGAAGATGTGTTCTGTAAATCCTAGGAAAGGGTTTCTCAAACTATGTGCTACTGACATTGGGGCCAGTTAATCAATCCTCTGCTCTGAAAAGCTGTCCTGTGCATTATGGAAGGTCTAGCATTCTTGACCTCTACCCTCACAGTTGTTACAACTAAAAAGCTGTTTAGTCATTGCCAAGTGTCCTTCAGAATGAAATTTCTCCCTGTTGAGAAACACTGCTCTAAAGGAATCACTACTTTTTTTTATGTTTAACTCATCAGGTAATGATGCAGATAAAATGGAATTATAAACTTAAAAAGGGAACAAAGTAAGAAAAAATGGGACAAAATTAGGTAAAACAAACAGAAATTTAAATTAAATTAAGTTTAAATTAAACCACAACAATGAGTAAGTATGTTTTAATCGTTGCAATTTAGAAGCAGAGATGGTCATAGTGGCTAAAAACAGACTTAATTTGATTTGTGAAAAAAAAACATTTTTTAAATATAAAAACATAGATTAAACATGAATGGAAGATAGATCTCACATAATCACTAGCTTAAAAAGTTAAACAGGAATGCCTTTACTAGTGTAATAGACAAAGATAGGCTTCGGAACCAAAGCTAGAGTTAGTAAGACAATTACATGACAATAAAGACTTATATCCATCAAGAACCTAAGAGAACTTCAGCAAGTGTGAAACAAAAATGAATAGGACTTACAGAGGAAAAGGACAAATCCACAGACATAGTTGGAAACATCAAAAGTCCACTCTCAACAAGGATATAGGAGAAAATTGGTAAGGACATATAAGATCTGAATTTTGTCTAAGTGATACTTATAGATTGGTTCACTCAGATGAGTGTAGTAAATATTTGCCAAGATCAATCACATTCTAAGCTATAAATGTGTTGCAGGGGCAGGGCAATAGTGCAGCGGGTTAAGTGCACATGACAGAAAGCGAAAGGACCAGCAGGCACAAGGATCCCAGTTTGAGCCCCTGGCTCCCCACCTGCGGGGGGGGGGGTGGCTTCACAAGTTATGAAGCAAGTCTGCAGGTATCTATCTTTTTCTCCCCTTCTGTCTTCCTGTCCTCTTGAGATTTCTCTCTGTCCTGACCAACAAAAACAGCAATGGCAACAACAACAAGGACAACAATAAGGGCTACAAAATGGGAAAAACAGCCTCCAGGAGCAGTGGATTCATAGTGCAGGCACCAAGCCCCAGCGATAACCCCAGAGTAAAAATAAATAAATAAATAACAGTGACTATATGAAAGTGAGAATATTCATGAAACTTATAAATAACACCCAATTAGAGTTACTTGTCTAGGCAAAAGATAAGCTGTTGAAGCAAGGCATTTATTCTTTTGTAAAAGGGGATGCAGCCAACAGTGGCAGTCAGGCAGCAGCACAACCCCCTGAGCCCCCTTGGCCTTCTCCCATCTTTTATACCTGATGCAGAACTTCTCCTCCACCCCTAGGCTGGGCCTCAGAGCTCAAGGTCTCCCCACTGTCTAAATAAGGAAAGGAAGAGCATCTGAGGGCTTCTACTGGAGGATTAGCAAGCTCTGCAAGTAACTATTATCTGACCTAAAGAATGCAAAACTACTGACCACAGGTGGCTATAGATAACAATTTAAAAATTTTGTTGTTGTGGGGGAGGAGGGCGGGCGGAGGCGCACCAGGCTAAGCACACATAGTATGAAGTTAAGGACCCATGCAGAGACCCTGGTTAGAGCCCCCGGCTCCCCACCTGCAGGGGAGTCGCTTCCCAAGTGGTGAAGCAGGTCTGCAGGTGTCTATCTTTCTCTTTCTCTCTCCATCTCCCTCTCCTCTCTCAGTTTCTCTCTGTCCTATCCAATAAAACAGAAAATGGAAGAAATCGCCACCAGGAGGAATGGATTCCTAGTGCTGGTACCAAGCCCCAGCAATAACACTGGAAGCAAAAAAAAAAAAAAATTAATTACTAAATGATTGCTCTATTCATGTTCCTTTGAAGAGAAGACATAAACATCTCTTACAAAACCAAGAGAGTCTTCATTAAAAATATATAAAATTGAGACTGCTTCACTTATATTTAATAAGTAAAAAAGCAAATACATTATGATCATTACTAGAGGGAAAAGACCATAGACCTAAAATAAATTTTAAGATTAGGGAGTCAGGCGGTAACGCAATGGGTTAAGCACACATGGCGCGAAGCGCAAGGACCAGGTAAGGATCCCGGTTCAAGCCCCCGGCTCCCCACCTTCAGGGGAGTCACTTCACAGTGGTGAAGCAGGTCTGCAGGTGTCTGTCTTTCTCTCCCCCCGCCGTCTTCCCCTCCTCTCTCCATTTCTCTCTGTCCTATCCAACAATGATGACAACAACAGCAATAATAACTACAACAATAAAAAAACAAGGACAACAGAAAAAAATTTTAAAAAGAAATTTTAAGGTTATAAAAAATCTAGAAAACCCTAAAATTGTATGAAAATACTGAAATGACCAAAAATTTCTTAAAGCTAACATGAAATACATCATTTAAATAGTAAAACAAAAAAGATATAATGAACTTCAAAGTTAAGAACTGCTGTTCTTCAAAGCATGTTGGTAAGGGAACCACAGATAGATCACATATTATAAATGACACATGCAAACAAATTTTGGATTAAGAACATACTCCTGTGATATATAAAGAAGCTGCAAAGCTTAATATTAAGAAAACAGATAATAATGTGAATCCCTGGGCATACAACCTCACCAGTGTGTTCTGGAAGCCCACCTCCCCTGAGCCCCATGCCACTCGGGAAAGATTGAGATAGGCTGGGGGTATGGATCAACCTGCCAACATCCATGTCCAGCGGAGAAGCAATTACAGCAACCAGACCTTCTACATTCTGCATCCCATAATGGTCCTGGGTCCATACTCCCAGAGGGATAAAGAACAGAATTACCAAGGATCCTGGTTCGAGCCCCCGGCTCCCCACCAGCAAGGGGGTTGCTTCACAGGCGGTGAAGCAGGTCTGCAGGTGTCTGTCTTTCTCTCCTCCTCTCTGTCTTCCCCTCCTCTGTCCATTTCTCTCTGTCCTATCCAACAACAATGACAACAATAATAACAACAACAATGACTAACAACAAGGGCAACAAAGGGGAAAAAATAGCCTCCAGGAGCAGTGGATTCCCAGTACAGGCACTGAGCCCCAGCAATAACCCTGGAGGCAAAAAAAAAAAAAAAAAAGAAGAATAGAATCACCTACCTTATATTACACAGCCCTAAATCACTCCAAAGATTACTTTGTCAGACAAAGCAAGGACTACAAAAGCTGAATAAGGGCAAGAGACTGGTAAATTTAACTCTTTAGTCACTACCAGGCCACCCCATCACCTGGGGCCCTACTCAGGAAGTTTGGGGATTCCCACACAGACATGATGGGCCTACACCTCTAACAGATCCCTCTTACCACTGTCACTGGTCATCTCCATCAGGAACAACATAATGGACCCCTTTGTGGGCCCCTATAGGACCTGGCCCTCAGTGCGGGTCAACAATGTTCCTTCTCCGAAGGGAGGCTGGACAGCATACTCTGCCTATCACCCCAGGATGATGGGTCCTGAAATTAGTGCAGCCTGGTATGTTCATGACCAGAGAATGCCCACTCAAACCTTCAGGGATGCAGAGGTTACATAGGTTCCTGTGCAGGATATGGGCCCCAGATCAAATCGATGGGGTTTACAGTTAACAATATTTATATACTTTTCCCATATTTGGGAGCTACTCTATTTGCTGATCCAGCTTTCTAGTCCTTTTCCAAACTATGACACTATCTCCCTAGACTAATAACTTGGGTCCACCTGCATATTAGATGTCAGGCTCAGGCAAAAACTAGTCATCATGGGGCCCTTGGAATATACCTAAAATAGACCTACTAGCTTTTTCCAAAACCGAGACCTCAAATCTTCATCTGCAATATTCTTGACTTTAGGTTCATGATTAGTCAACAATTTGTTCTGCTTTGTTCAGCCACCAGGTTCCAGATGATACCCTTATGCCAACCTAACTTCCCTTGGCAGACAACCCCATCAATGTGCCCTGGAACCCCTACTCCCCAGACCCCTTTCCCCACTACTGAAAGAGAGAGGCAGGCTGGGAGTATGGATTGACTTGCCAAACACCCATGTTCAGCGGGGAAGCAGTTACAGAAGCCAGACCTTCCACCTTCTGTACCCCATATTGATCCTGGGTCCATGCTCCCAGAGGGGTAAATAAAGGAAAGCTTTCAGGAGAGGGGATTGGATATGAAACTCTGGTGGTGGGAATTGTGTGGAATTTTACCCCTCCTATCAAACGGCCTTGTCAACCATAATTAAATCAATAATAATAGTAAAGAAACAGATAATAAAAGGGGCTAAGATATTTGAAAGGGCACTTCTCTAATAATGACTGCATGACTTTGGATGTGCAATGGTTAAAGACATGTCACCTGAAGCACGAAAAAAAAAAGTTGATGAATTAGACTTCATAAAAATTAAGTGTGCAACAAAGGATACTTTAACAAAGTGAAGATACGACATACAGAATGGGTAAAAATATTTAGGATTTGTATAACTGCTAATGAATATTATCCAAAAATACCATGAACCCTTAATCCAACATTAAAAAAATAAATAATTCAACATTAAAATAGGCAAAAGGTCTGAATAAATATTTCTCCAAAGATAATGGAGAGATGACCAGTAAATATATGAAAAGATATTCATGGTTATTAGTTTTCAGGAAAATGCAAATCAAAGCCACAGTGAGACACCATTTCATGCTCACTAAGAAGACTAACATTTTTTTTTCACTGGAACTCTGTACATGGCTAGTGAGAATGTAAAATGGGGCATCTGCTATGGAAAATAGTTTGACAGTTTCTCAAAAAGTTAAACATAAAGTTACCATATGACCCAGCAATTTCATCCCTATTTATATACCCATGATAACTGAAAACATATGTCCCTACAAACATTTGCACATGAATTACAAAGTATGGAAAGAACCCAATGTCCATCAAGAGATGAGTGGGTAAACAGACATGGTATATCCATGAAAGGAAATATTATTTGGCCATAATAAGGGAATGAAACACTGATACATGCCGAAGTAAGGTTGAACCTTGTAAATGCTACGTTAAGTGAAAGAAATCAGATACTAAAGACCACAGTGAATGACTACATTACATTAAAAAAATCCAGACTAGGGGCCTGGTGGTGGCATAGTAGATTAAGTGCACATGGCGTGAAGCACAAGGACCAGCATAAGGATCCCAGTTCCAGCTTCTGGCTCTCCACCTACAGGAGGGTTGCTTCATAAGTGGTGAAACAGGTCTGCAGGAGTCTTTCTCTCCCCCTCTCTCTTCCCCTCCTCTCTCCATTTCTCTCTGTCCTATCCAACAACAACAGCAATAACAACAACAACAACAACAACAACGATAAATAATAAGGGCAACAAAAGGGAAAAAATAGCCTCCAGGAGCAGTGGATTCATAGCGCAGGCACCGAGCCCCAGTAATTACCTTGGAGGCAAAAAATAAAATAAAATCCAGACTAGGGCAAAAAAAAAAAAAAAAAGAACAGCCATAGTGAGAGAAAGAAGAGAGAGAAGTGGTTGACAGAAGCTGGTTGGAAAATGGAATGGGATGACTGTGTCTGTAATGTGAATGAGTAAAGAGTTCTTTTTGGAGGGATAAAAAAATGTCTTAAGGGGAGTCGGGCAGTAGCGTGGCGGGTTAAGGGCATATGGTGCAAAGCACAAGGACCGTGTAAAGATCCAGGTTCGAGCCCCCGGCTCCCCACCTGCAGGGGAGTCGCTTCACAGGCAGTGAAGCAGGTCTGCAGGTGGATCTCTTTCTCTCCCCCTCTCTGTCTTCCCCTCCTCTCTCCATTTCTCTCTGTCCTATCCAACAAAGATGACATCAGTAACAACAACAACAACAATAACTACAACAATAAAACAACAAGGAAATAAATATATTTTTTAAAGAATTGTTTTTTTAAAAATAATGTCTTAAAACCAGAGAGTGGTGATAGGTGTAAATCTTGTGAGTATACAAAATAACACTGGATTGTTTAATTTTTAATTGTTGCTGTTAGGGTGAGATGATAGCATGTCTTACCATATGTGCAGCCTGGGTTCACGTCCCAGTACCATAAGGAAGTGCCAAAGCACTGCAACAAGCTCTATACTGTGATGTCTCCTCTATGTATACACACAGGTACCCAGACATGCATGTGTGTATGTATATACGCAAAACAGAAAGTGCAAATGCTGGCCTAGGAGTGGTGAAATCATGTATGAACAATGCTCCAGTGCTTCAAAATAAATAAATAAATAAATAAATAAATAAATAAATAAATAAATAAGATAGCTCACTCAACAAAGCAAACACTTTACCACATGGGAGGACTTAGGTTCAAGCACCCAGTCACTACATGGGGTCATATGCATGGGGGAAGCTTCATGAGTAGTGGAGCAGTGCTGCGGTGCCTTTCTGTATCTCACCCTCTATGTAAAAAAGAAGAAAAAAGGAAATGAAAAATACTGAAATGGTTGACTATGGTGTGTGAATCACATCCAAATTAAAAAGTTTACCTGTCTCTTAAATTACTCAATATACTCCTGTAACACTATAGGCTATGATTTTCACAAGAGATACACAAGCTTATGTGCAAGCAAAGACTTATACACACATGTTCATAGTAGTTTTATTTGTAATATCCAAATACCAGAACTATGCCCAAAACTTACCAACAAACAAGCTGATAAATTAAGTTACATCTCTACATGAAACACAATTTTGCAACAGAAAGGAGTTATTGTCTAGTTACCCTAGACAGCACAGGCTTATTCCAAAATAACTATGCTAGTAAAAGAAATCTCAGGAAACAGTACCAACTGTGCGGGCCCATGTGTACAGCAGTCTAGAAAATGTAATATAATCGCTGGTGACAAACTTCACAGTATTGCTTGCCTGAGGAGGAAGGCCAGTGTCTGGAGATAAGGGTGAGAACAACAACAACATGAGGTCAAGAAAAAACTTTCAGGGTGATTGATATGTTCATTATTTTGATTTCAGTGACTGCTATATGAATGTGTCAAAACTGCTCAAGCTGTGTGATTGTATGATGTACAGGTTACTGTTTGTTAATTACACGTCACTAAGTTATTAAAATAATGAAAAGAAGACAAACATAATTAAAAGATGGACAAAATATTTAAACTACTTTTTTTTAAACCAAAGAACAGGCATAGATGTCAAATAAGTACCTGAAAAGGTGCTCAACATAATTAATCACTAATGCAATGCAAATTAAAGACACTGAGATAATAACACACTTACAAAATTACCAAAAACAAAACAAGAAAGCTAAGGCTTTATAGAAATACCGAGCAACTACAATTTCTGCACATTGCTGGCAGGAATGAAAAGTGCTAAAGCTGGGAGTCTGGCGGCAGTGCAGCGGGTTAAATGCAAGTGGCACAAATCACAAGGACCGACTTAATGCTCTGGGTTCAAGTCCCCCACCACCCCGCTCCCCACCTGCAGGGGGGTCGCTTCACAGGCGGTGAAGCAGGTCTGCAGGTGTGTGTCTTTCTCTCCCCCTCTGTCTTCCCTCCTCTCTCCATTTCCCTCTGTCCTATCCAACAACAACATCAATAACAACAATAATAATAAAAAACAAGGGCAATAAAAGGGAAAATAAATAAATATAAACAATTTTAAAAGCTAAAAAAAAGAAAAAGAAAAGTGCTAAAGCCACTTGGAAAAAAGCTTGGCAATCTCTTATAAAGTCAGACTCATACTCTTACTCCAAGTTTTTTACCCCATAGGAGAGAGAGTTTGACATGAGAGCGACAGACGGGCCACCCAACTGAGCAGAGAGTGACTCTGGTACAGGGAGCACAGGGGAGTCTCACAGTGCAAGCCCCACACTCTGCTCTTTCAACTACTACCTCACCACACAACTCACTTTCTTTACTCCTACATACTTACCCGGAAGAAGCAGAGAATTAAATCATCTGGCATCATGCCAAAGTCTGTCTGCTAATAAGTAGAAAAACAAGTAGAAGTATATCCATACAATGCACTCTGCAACAGTGAAAAGGAGCCACTGCTGTGGAATACAATAGCATGGTGTACCTCAAACGCATTATGGTGACAGAAAGAAGCAAGTTGCCAAAGGGGGGGGGAGTCATAGCATGAGTAATTCTGCTGATTCTTATAAGGAAACAAACCACAAGCAGAATAAACAGACTAGTCCTTTGCTGGTTGAGGGACTCTAGGAGGCTGATTATAGACTGGCAGAAAGGGATGCTTGTAGAGAGAAAAAAAAACATCTTTAATGTGTTGGCAACATAAGATATACACATGAAAATCTGATTTTTTTACTCTCTGAAAATTATACTTCAATAAATTTGATTTGTCTAAAAAGCCCACCAGCTATTCCTGTCTTAAAAAAATAAAAGTGAGGGAGCTGGGCAGTAGTGCAGCGGGTTAAGCGTAGGTGGCGCAAAGTGCAAGGACCGGCGTAAGAATCCCAGTTCGAGCCCCTGGTTCAAGCCCCCAGCTCCCCACCTGCAGGGAAGTCTCTTCACAAGCGGTGAGGCAGGTCTGCAGGTGTCTTTCTCTCTCCCTCTCTGTCTTCCCCTCTTCTCTCCATCCTATCTAACAACGACGATACCAATAACTACAACAATGAAACAACAAGGGCAATAAAAGGGAATAAATAAATAAATATTAAAAGTGGGGGACCGGGCAGTAGTCCCCTTCTGTAGGTGGGGGGGTTCGCTTCACAAGCAGTGAAGCAGGTCTGCAGGTGTCTATCTTTCTCTCTCCCTCTCTGCCTTCCTCTCCTCTCTCAATTTCTCTGTCCTATCCAACAGCAATAACAACAGTAACAATAACAACAACAATAGGGGCAACAAAAATAGGAAGAAAATGGCCTCTAGGAGTGGTGGATTCGTAGTGCAGGCACTGAGCCCCAGTGATAACCCTAGAGGCAAAATAAACAAGTAAATAAATTAATTAAAAAGTGAGTGTTTTACAGACACCTATCAGGGGAAATGATAAACTATACCCATGAAAAACTGTATAGTTCATCTAGCTTCTAAATATTGAGTTTCATTAAATATTGAGTTTCATTAAATATTTCTAAATATTGAGTTTCATTAAATATTGAGGCCAAATTTTAAATGATGGTCTAGAAATTGAACTCTGTAACATAGTTACTCTCAAAGAGATCTGATATTATTCTATACCTCATTGAAGCAAATTTTGGAACATGGGATACGACTTTACAAAAGTGTGAGAAGTATGCAGGTGAGAACCATCAGAGACCAACTGCAAAGATAAATATAATAATCTACTCTCTGGCAAAACCAAAAACAAACAGAAAACAACTGTACAAACCACTCACTACTCCCAATAAAATAACTTTTAAAAGTGGTAACACAGAAATTTAAGTTTTTAATCTAGTATTTCCATCTTTGCCTCAAATCAAGGAACTCTATTAACTGCAAAATCACAGAAGAATTCCCCCGAATAACATAAGATGTCCAGAGTCATAGCATGACTGTTATTTACACTGTATTGCAGGTACTAGTAGACACAACTAGACAAATCAGAGGTACAAAATGGAACACAAGGGAGAACATACAATTGATATTTGAAGATGTTTGATGGTAACTAGGAAAACTCAAGAGAATAAACTGAATAAATTAGCGGGGCAGACAGCATAATGGTTATGCAAAGAGACTCTCCTGCCTGAAACTCCAAAGTCCCAGGTTCAAGCCTCCATACCACTATATGCCAGAGCTGATCAGTGCTCTGGCAGTAAATAATTTAAAAAAAAAGATAAACTCAATTAAGTATAAATTGAATAACAAACAAGGCCAACAAGATAGCTCAGTTAGTGTGCTTGCTTTGTGAACCTGGACCCCACTAATGTAAAGGTGACTTCAGTGCTGTGGTGTCTTTCTTTGTCCTTCTATCGGTCTCTGGTTTTTTTAAAGATGTATTTTGAAAAGAGACACTGTAAGGAAAGGAGAAGATGGGGTAGGGGCGAAACACCTGCAGCACAGCTGTTCTATGCGTGAAACTTTCCCCCATTAGTGGAGACTAGGAACTTGAATCCGGTCTTTGTACTTGCTAACGTGTGTGCCCTATGGGATGTGGCACTGCTTGGCCCATCTCTGCCTTTCTATCTGAAAAAGTCAGCCTGGGGCGGTGAAGTCCCAGTGAAGACCAAACAAGCAAGCAAGCAAACAAAAACCAAACTACATCAATAGGGGTATACTATGAGTATCAACAAATCAATGATTTTTTTGCTTTACCTGTAAATAATAGCCAATTGGAGGTATGATAGACGGAAAAAATGCTACTTAGAATAGCAGCATAGGAAGATAAAAAGTCCAAGAAAAAATTAACATGAGGGGGTACATAGCATAGTGGTTATGCAAACAGACTCTCATGCCTGAGGCTCCTAAGTACCAGGTTCAATCCCCCACACCACCATAAGCCAGAGCTAATCCGTGTTCTGGTAAAAAAAATAAATAAAAAGAAGAAATAAGAAAAATGATATGAGAATTCTAAAATACATTTGAAAAGCCCCATAAAAGTTACTAAGAATATTAAATTGTAAAGCATAACAAACGTAAAGACAAAATTCTTATTAATAAATAAGAAAGGGGCCAGGCAGTGGTAGCGCAGTGGGTTAAGCGCACATGGTGCAAAGCTCAAGGATCCCAGTTCAAGCACCCAGCTCCCTACCTGCAGGAGGGTTGCTTCACAAGCAGTGAAGCGGTCGCAGGTGTCTTTCTCTCCCCCTCTGTCTTCCCCTCTCCTCTTGATTTCTCTCTGTCCTATCCAACAACGACAGCAATAACAATAACAATGATAAACAACAAGGGCAACAAAAGGGAAAAAATAGCCTCCAGGAGCAATGGATTCATAGTGCAGCACCGAGCCCCAGCAATAACCCTGGAGACAAGCAAATAAATAAGCAGTATCTAGAGAATTTTTTAAAATTTTATTTATAAAAAAGAATTTTTTAAAAGTAAACCAAGGAATGGGAAAATTTTGATTTTAAACATTATATTCTTTCTTTTCTTTTTCTTTCTCTTTTCTTTTTCCTTTCCTGTATTTTTCTTTTTTTGCCTCCAGGGTTATCGCTGGGGCTCAGTGCCTGCACCATGAATCCACTGCTCCTGGCAGCCACTTTTTTTGTTGTTGTTGTTCTTATTGTTATTGTTGTTGTTCTTATTGCTATTGTTGTTGAACAGAACAGAGAGAAATCAAGAGAGAAGGTGAAGACAGACGAGAAGAGAAAGATAAGACACCTGCAGACCTGCTTTACTGCTTGCGAAGCGACACCCCGCAGGTAGGGAGCCTAGGCTTGACCTGGGATCCTTGTGCCAGTCCTTGCACTTCACTTTGTACTATGTGGGCTTAGCCGGTGCACCACCATCCAGCCCCTCCCCCATACTATAATCTTTACTAGTGAAAACAGCATGATACTTAAGCATGAAGATACCAGCACACTCAAGGAAAAAACAGCATGTTTAGGAATACACACACAACATACACAAAACAGAAGCAAAACATTGAAATCAGTGGTAAAAGATGGAGGACTAGACTAAAATTGGTGGATTCGCATACAATACATTAAGCAAGAGTAAAGCCTAAATGGATCGAGACTTAAATATAAAAAAAGGTGGAATCATGAAAATATTAAGAGAAAACATGAAAGTTTCTACTTAGGCATGGATTAGAAACTTTAGAAAAAGCTTACCTAAAAATTAACCAAAATGCAAATTTTAAAAATACTGTATTTGGCTACATATAATTACAAGAAATACCAACCTGAATACATACTATTAAATAAAGAAAGCTATCGAAGCTTAACTCATTTAAAATATAGCAAATGCCATGAAAAAGAGTGATCTCACCAATATATAAAGAACTCCTTAATATTTATAAAATCCACTGGGAAAGGGGGGCAAAGAATTAAAATGAATAGAATGTATCTTTTTTTATTATTTTTTATTTATTTATTTTTTAGAAAGTAACTTTAAGTAAATGACAGTCCTCATAAATGAAACACCGTTTAGAGACTACACTGAGAGATTTCTTTTCATCTATCAGAATGTCAAAATCCAGAAATGTATTATGATCCACTGTTGAGGCCATAGGAAAAGAGGCAAGTTGATACTTTGCTGGTGGAAGTGTAAACTGTCACAACCCTGAGGGACAGCAATTTGGTAATATCTAGGAAAATTACAAAGGCACATATACCCTTTCACCCAGCTTATTTCACTTCTGGGAATGTATCCTAGAGTTAAATAGGACACATGCAAAATGATATACATGGATATCTATTGCAGCATTGTTAGCAATGACTAAAGTTTGGATGGAACCCAAATCTTGCATCAGTAGAGGACAGATTTCTTTTATTATTTAGCTTGCTTTTATGCCTTCAACATCAAAAAAAACAACAAAAAAAAAACCCTTTTATTCCTAAAGCTTTGAGCATTTTCCTCTTTTCCCCAACCTGTCCCTAAAGTCTTCACAGTCTTTTCAAGGTAGTGGGAGACAGCCCAGCCAAGCTGCGGGGCTGGGGGCTCCTAGAAGGAAGACAGAAGAGGGAGCAATGCAGAAGATTTCTACCCTATGAACTGCTCCATTAGAGCTGGGGTAATAATACTAAGGGGAATGTGTGCACTTATTTTAGATGGAGGATGTGCCACTAAGCTTTTTTTTTTTTTTTTTTTAATAATCTTGCTTTCTTTTAAAAAATTAGGACAAGATATGACTAATACTGCTTACAGTTTAGACTTGCCTATTTCAGTAAAGTGGTCCATTTTCCCAAAAATTATACAACAAGGAGGAAGTACATAAGAATATTTTTGCCCAGATACTAATGTTTATGTATATTCCATAAAACCAGAGTCAGGGCAAAAATACTCACCCAATGATGACTTTGTAACCTCAAAAATCGATGTAAGAGATATAAATAGTGCCCTGGATGGTGCACACTGAGAGTATAAAATGGTGGAGAAGACTGAAGTTAGATGTTCCTGTGTCTTCATTTACACCCTTTATTTAAAAAAAAAAAACTGCATGATTTTGCTAAACATTTGTTTTTGCTACTTGTTTGCTGATTGTCTGTTTGCTTCAATTTTGTCTTTTGGGAGCCAAATTCTCTAAGAGCCATTCAGAGAGAAGAGGCAGGGTTTTGCTGGACCACGGACAAGCAAGAACTTGGTGGGGTGGCCCTAGTTTAAAGAAAAGCCACTTTGTGCAGCAAGGCTCAGCTTAAGTGGGTCAATCTGTATTAGTCACACCGCTTGAAACACTGAAGATACACTTTTGTGTATCTAGTGTCTGGGGACTTTTTGGGGACACACTATATTTATACTCTATTAAACTAGGTCAGCTCCTCTGTTGGGACCATCCCAGAGGGAGCTATGCATTTCACCTAAAGACAGCAAAAAACAGTGCGGCGTGCTACTATACTTGTTTACCCAAAGTCGTTCTGCTACAGTCTAATCCAATACTGTCCCGATCTCCATAAATAAACAGCAGTCTGCATTTTAAGAAACATTTTTGTCCTACTGAGCATGATTCACTGTGCAACATGGCAAGGGAAATAAGGGGTTCAGAATCTAAGAGACTGCTTTTCTTTTAATGTATTTCTGAGATTTGTGTTGGCAGATGATTAATTCTGTAAAGACTGTAACTATGTATGATTCTGTGTGCATGTTGTCTACATATACACAGTGACGCATATACATTCGTGGTTTACAAAGCATGGAGTTTCAAACACTCTGGTAAAACTCCTGTTCAGTAATGATCAACAGAAAAATACAGCAGGGGTCAAATAACCTGGTATGTAACAGAAGGAAAAGATGAAAGCAAGAAAGGATAAAAAGAAGGCAAAGTCAAAGGAATGAAAGACAGAGGAAAAGATAGGAAGGAAGAAATAGTGAGACTGTTGGGGGAAATGAGAAAATGAGAGGAGAGGGAAGGAAAGATGACAGAGAAGAGACTTCTCTTTAAAAAGGTAATAAGGGAGGGCAGGCAGTAGCACAGCAGGCTAAGTGCAAATGGCATGAAACACAAGGACTGGCATTAAGAATCTCAGTTCGAGCCCCCAGCTCCCCACCTGCAGGAAGGTCACTTCACAGGCAGTGAAGCAGGTCTGCAGGTGTCCATCTTTCTCTCCCCCTCTCTGTCTTCCCCTCCTCTCTCCAATTCTCTCTGTCCTATCCAACAATGACAACAGCAAGAATAACAACAATAATAAGGATGATAAACAACAAGGGCAACAAGACGGGAAAAAAAATAGCCTCCAGGTGCAGTGGATTTATAGTGCAGGCACCAAGCCCCAGCAATAACCCTGGAGGCAAAAAAAAAAAGAGGTATTAAGATACACATACATGCACACACTCACTTAGAAATTATAAAAAAGGGGAGTCGGGCTGTAGCGCAGCGGGTTAAGCGCAAGTGGTGCAAAGCACAAGGACCAGCATAAGGGTCCCAGTTCGAGCCTCTGGGTCCCCAACTGCAGGGGAGTCGCTCCACAGGTGGTGAAGCAGGTCTGCAGGTGTCTTGTCTTTCTTTCTTTCTTTTTTTCTTTTCCTCCTCCAGGGTTATTGCTGGGCTCGGTGCCTGCACCATGAATCCACCGCTCCTGGAGGCCATTTTTCTTCCCCCTTTTGTTGCCCTTGTTGTAGCTTCGTTGTGGTTATTATTATTGCCCTTGTTGACGCAATTCGTTGTTGGATAGGACAGAGAGAAGTGGAGAGAGGAGGGGAAGACAGAGAAGGGGAGAGAAAGATAGACACCTGCAGACCTGCTTCACCGCCTGTGAAGCGACTCCCCTGCAGGTGGAGAGCCGGGGGCTCGAACCGGGATCCTTAACGCCGGTCCCTGCACTTTGCGCCACATGCGCTTAACCCACTGCGCCACTGCCCGACCCTTGTGTCTTGTCTTTCCCTCCTCTGCCTTCCCCTCCTCTCTCCATTTCTCTCTGTCCTGTCTAACGACGACAACATCAATAACAACAATAATTACTACAACAATAAAAAAATAACAAAGGCAACAAAAGGGAAAATAAATAAATATAAAACAATAAAAAAGAAGGGGCAGAAATAAAGGTGAATATGCTGAGTCTTCAGTGCAGACAAATCACTCAGGAACAGATAGTTGGAAAATGAACTGTGTACTGATTAGAGCTTAGGGCACTAAATAGGAGTTTTTGTTGTTGTTAACTTAGGATGTCAACAGATAGGCTCTAGAAAGAGAAAATAGGGATCCTGACTGACACATGACTTTCCTGATTAAAATAAGACAATGGAACAAGATGGAATCTCTTAATTTCATCAAGATGTGATTTCTGGCATCTTTCAACACACATTAATTTAAAAATATTTCAAAATATTTCTCTAGAATTCATATGAATCAAATAAAACAATTTAATCATGGGCACAGCATCAAAAATATAGTGATTGACCAAAAATTTCATGTGCTAGGTTGCCTATTTAGAGAGTTACGGTCCACTGTTTCTTATGGCAGAGAGCCCCCCCCCCCCCCCCCCGGCCCCGACATAGGGAACTAACAAATATGGCTTCACATTTTGATCAGGATACTAGCAACCTCACACACATTAACAGCAGATGAAGCGTGTGAAAATCAGGTTGTGGGTAAAATATAAATACAAGTCACTTGTTTATCTTTGGAAAGAGAAACATTTAGAATCAATAATAGCTGATTCATGTAATTGAAGAGACGATGGTTTACAGTACAGTTGTTGACACATGGGTAAGATTTCTCACCTGCCCATGGTAGGTACCTGCAAAGGTACTATATTATTTGTTATTCCAGAGCTTAGAAATACAAAAGTCATTAGCGAAAGATCCAAGGAAGTCAAGGTCAGTTTATGATAAGGGAGAACTTGCTGACCATTTCAGCAGTCCCAGAGCAAGACAGTGTGTGCTGTGTACTTGTGAGCAGCCTAAGCACAAGTTCAACGCTACTTGGCAAGACATGTTGCGCACAAATCACCCACAGCCTTGTGCAACGCCAATAGGCATCAAACTGAGATGAGTGTCAGGGAAACAGTTTCTTCACTCTCAACGTCACAGAAGTTTGACGCTAAAGGAATTCTGTGGTCCTTCCATCTTGAAAAGCCTTTTTACTTGGTCATTTATTTGAGTTCCACTATAAGATATTTGTTAAACATTAGGGGGATAAATCAAAGCCAGGACCTTGAAGGTAATATGGTGAATTCCAGAAATAGGAGAAAACATAGCACATTTGGAATGCATTAAAATGACCAAAAGCAGTTTTTTTTTTTTTTATGAAAGTGCTGTAGAAATAAACTTAGAGGCAGGCTAAGTTTCCATAGCGGATATGAAGCTAGACATTTCTTGCATTCTTGGGATAAGGTATATGTTGGTTCAGATTCACCTAGAGGTAATATATCTTCATGACGGGCGGGTTAAATGTACAGATGTTTATTTTTTTTAGGTAAAATTTAAAGGGTACAGAATCTGGCAGTCCACAGTTGATAGGACAGATCATGAAATGATTAAGGGGCTCTGTCTGCATTTGTATTTCTGTTTAACCACATTTCAGGACCTGAACCCTCAAGATTATTTTTAAGATTCAAGTCAGTTGCTCAAGTTTCAGCAAACTAGTACTAGAAAGGAGGATAAAGAGATTTACTCCTTTTGGAGCAAACCCAAAGAATCACTTACCTTCTGTTCTCATTTGTTTTAAAATATTTTATTTATTTAATTTACTGGATAGAGAAGGAAAAAGAAAGAGAGACACCCACAGCATTGCTTCACCACTGACAAAGCTCCCCCAAATTCCTGAGCACTGTAATGTGTGTGCCACTGTCCAGCCTTCTCCTGTTTACATTTCCCTGGGGAGAACTGGATCACAGTGAAAACTGGGAGATGTGTTTCTTTTTTATTTATTCCCTCTTGATGCCCTTGTTGTTTTACCGTTGTCGTCATTGTTGGATCGGACAGAGAGAAATGGAGAGAGGAGGGGAAGACAGAGAGGGGAGAGAAAGATAGACACCTGCAGACCTGCTTCACCGCCTGTGAAGCGATTCCCCTGCAGGTGGGGAGCCGGGGGCTCGAACCAGGATCCTTATACCAGTCCTTGCGCTTTGTGCCATGTGTACTTAACCCACTGTGCTACCGTCTGACTCCCAGAAGATGTGTTTCTAAGAGCACTGTCTAGGATTTTGTTTCTAGTGAATAATGAATGAATACATACATGGATACTGGGAGTCATCTAGCAGTCTCTACCACAAATGGTGAAAAATAATAAATTGCCATAAATTGAAAGGGGGCACCTATAAAAGACTCTTTGAAAAATAAACACAGCTTTTCAATGTCCTGAGGAAAAGTTTTAAATACTGGGTGAAATGAACCTTACGAGGAATGCTAAGATAAGAGTTGGGCAGGGGAGGGAGGGGCTTTAAACAATGGAATAAGAGTCACTAATTTGAGTCTTATGAATAAAAGAAACAAGTCATGGGACCTATACTTGATGGAGTACTACTGAGCAGGTAAAAAGACTATAATGTGCCTTTGGGACTAAATGGATGAAACTGGCAATGATCATGCTTAGTGAAACAAGTGAAGGAGGACTATGGGATGAACTCACTTATATGTGGAATAGAGAGAATGGAAACACATGAACTTGAAAAAAGGAATATTTATATATTCAGCCCATATCTCTGACCTTAGGAGAACTATTGTGGTTACAGTTGGAGGGGGCTGGGGACACAGAACTTGGTTGGAGAGAGTGGTGTGGAATTATGCCCCTATTATATAATAAATGTGTAAATCACTCATGAAAAAAAAAAAGATAAGCACAGACTAGAAAAAGTGAAAAGTAAGGATCCCGGTTCGAACCCCGGCTCCCCACCTGCAGGGGAGTCGCTTCACAGGCGGTGAAGCAGGTCTGCAGGTGTCTATCTTTCTCTCCCCCTCTCTGTCTTCCCCTCCTCTCTCCGTTTCTCTCTGTCCTATCCAACAACGAAGACAACAATAATAACTACAACAATAAAACAACAAGGGCAACAAAACGGAATAAATAAATAAAATAAAATATTAAAAAAAAAAAAGTGAAAAGTAAATGTTGGGAGTAGGAGAGTGGGCTCTTTGGTCAAGATGACTCCTTTCTAGATGTAAAGGAGACCTGGGTATGTTGGATGAAATGGAAGGGAAGGATGGCAGGATGATAGTCATTACAGAGGTGTGGCTGAATGGATCTCCATGGCCTGAGCTGGGCAGCGCAGAAGAAGAGGAGAAGCCTAGAAGCCATGCTAAGAACCAAAGTGACATGGAAACATGATAAAAACCACAGCAGAAAGAGGAACAGTAAAAATAAAGTTGAGAAAGAAGATGAATTTTGTTTTCAATACAGTGGGTTTGCTCAAACGCTCAAGGGGAGATGCAGAAAGTTCTAAACCTTTCATGGTTATATCCGTGAACTGCATCCAAGGGCTAACTTTTGCGGTTTTCCTGCACTCACACTTCCACATGCAGATCTATTAGCCATCTCATACTTAACGTGTCCAAAATAGAACTGCCCATCACCTTCAGTCCACTCTAGGCTTGAGGATTTGGAGCATGCTGACCTCCTTTAATACTCATTTCAACAGTAGGCCAATACATAGGCAAATCTGCTAAAAACCAATTAGGATAAAACTCTAAAGTCAAATATAGATTATCTGATATCGTCTTCTCTTTGAAAACAGTCACCTCTGAAGTTTGAATTATTTCCTATAATCCAGCATTTGGAAGCCACCAATTTGAATTCAGCCACTTGCTTAAATGGAATAACTCATGAGAGACAAAGTGTCCCAGTTTTGTCTGTTTCCAAGCACTCTCTCCATAGACTGGCTCCAAGTTTGCAAAAAACCAACTCTAGATGCATCATCAGTTGAAGTGTAGACAGCTTCCTGCCTTTTCTCAGGCTAAGAATCTGATTTTTCCCTTGACAGTATATTCCTAATGCCAGAGGTCAAGGCTTGTATTAGCCCATTCTGAAGCTGCCTTCATGTGGTTAATGAAAGATCCCTAGAGCACAGGCTTGACCTTGACCTTGACCTGAGGTGCATTTTCATTAATTGGACTGGATTTCCCCCTTCCTTTCTTTGTTCCTTTCTGCTCCACCAGAGAGGAAAGCCAACTGGGCTCCTGGTACATGTTAATCACAACAGGTCCCATTCGCCATGTCTTGGTCTTTCCCTATGCTCACATCACCTTGTTAATGTCCAATACCACAAAGCATCAGGGGGACTAACTCTCTGGGAATTTTTATTTACATTTAGACAGGAGAGGACAACCAACCTGGAGTAGTTGAGGGGAACCCCTGTGAGGTCAAGCCATGAAGCAGAATCTCCTGTCCATTCCTAAAGCTATTAGGACTTCAGAACATCTAACAGATAACTGGGAAGATGCTCTCTCATTCTCCATGGGAGCCTAGGTCTTTTTGGGAAAAAACGACTTTTATTTATTTTTTTATTTTATTTTATTTTATTTTTTATGAACAAGAAAGTTGGAAAGGCTTCAAAGGTCTGGTAACATCTTGAGCATGAAGACCTGCACTGGGACTGTTGTGCTGCACCAAAGGACTCTCAGGAAAAGGGGAAGAGAGATGAGAGGGAGGAATTGAAGTTCTGGCACATGATGGTGGGAAAGGACATAAAGTGGGATGAATATTTTGCAGACACTTAACACAGGACAATGAGAGGTGTACCCATGTGCCAACAACCAACTCCACCCTCCCCACAAAGAAAAGGAGAGGAAGGGAAAAAAAAGACTGAAAACACAAGAGATCTTTCTTATTAAAATGTTAAGCCGATGCAGAGCTTTCACACTTTAAACTCCTCCCCATACTTTACACATGCAGAGTAGCACCATGTTCATTTTGCAAACAGGAACAGGGTGCTGACAGTGTAGTGATTTGCCTGAAGCCACATGACTGAACCAAGACAAGACTTAATTCTTTCCACTTCAGTTTCCATTTCCCTCTAGTAAAATCACTACTTACCCACCAGGTGGTATAGGACAGGTTCCCCTGAGCTGTCAGCTGTGCTGGACCCACAGAGCTGAGATGAACCACTTACCTGCATTTCTACTTTCTCCTTTCCCACACAAGCAAAATTCCCTGTTTACTCCCCCACCCCAAACACCTTTAGATAATTCTGTGGTCAAACTATTCTCCATGCCCCCAATGCCTAGGTTCTCACCCCCATTTCCAGGACAGGTGTGGCCATGGGACAGACTCTAACCAATGTCCTATGCCCAGAAATGATGCATTTCCCACTTAGGTCCCAAAAGTATCTTCTAAGTCTGATACAGTCAGCCCCTGGGTGTTTATCAGAACAGCATTCCTTTCAGCCTATGATCTGGATGTCATGGGGAACCCAGCCCCAGGTAGCCCACAATGGTGCAGCCAGATGCCAGGAAATAAAGGTTTATTGCAGCGTTGAGCCTGAGATTTCAGGATGAATTTGCTCCTCTAGTTTATCCTGGAGGAAACAATATATTTGCAAACTGTATCACAATCATGCCAATGTAAGATGTTTTCATTTTCACTGTTCACTTTCTAGCATTCTTTTTGGTTCTACCTGGAAGTCAATATAGGTGTTTCTTCTGCTTTCCAGATGCAGTGTATGCAGTGTTGCTTAGGGGCAGGAGGTGGTGCACCAGCTAGAGCGCACACATTACCATGTATGAGGACGTGGGTTTGAACCTCCAGTTCCCACCTGTGGGGCTTCAAGAGCAGTGGTGCAGGTCTCTCTCTCTTTGTCTCTCTCTCTCTCTCTTTCTCTGTCTCACACTCTATGAAAAGAAAAAAAAAACCTGCTGGGAGAGGCTGAATAGTGACGGCACCTGGCAGCAGAAATGACATGTAGGTAGCCTCTGGGTGGAGGGGAGAATGTGGCCACAGTGCGGCTGGAGGGCACCAGCTGATGAGAAAGTTGCCTAGGAGGCCGCCGCCTACTGCAAGCAGCAAGCTCGGTCAGCGGACTAGAGTGGCCCAGGCTGTACACATTTTCACAACAAGGGGCAAGCAGAGACGAGACAGGAAAACCCGCACAAGCTGGAGTTACCAGCCTTTGGGGCTACTGAGCGGCCAGTGCCCAGGCCTCCAGGGGTGTATTTTTACTTGCCCTTCTGCTATATTCCCCCTGTTCCCTCCTGCATCTACTTAACAAACTGTTTTCATTCCTTGCCACCAAGGCTATTGCTGGGGCTTGGTGCCAACACTACGAATCCTCTGCTTCCGGTGGTCCCCACCTTTATTATTATTATTTTTTTCTATTTTATTTGGTAAGACAGAGAAATCAAGAAGGGAGGGGGAGGGAAAGACACCTGCAGACCTGTTTCTCAGCTTGTGAAGTGCCCCCCACTACTCCACCGCCTGACCCCCAATAAACTTTTAAAACTTTTAACAATTAAATTTTAAAGTCTGCATTTAAAAGAAAAAATCCTTTTTTGGGAGTCGGATGGTAGCGCAGCGGATTAAGCGCATGTGGTGCATAGCGCAAGGACAGGCAGAAGGATCCCGGTTCGAGCCCCTGGCTCCCCACCTGCAGGGGCTCGATGCACAAGTGGTGAAGCAGGTCTGCAGGTGTCTGTCTTTCTCTCCCCGGCTGTCTTCCCCTCCTCTCTCCATTTCTCTCTGTCCTATCCAGCAACAACGACATTAATAATAGCTACAACAATAAAAAAAAAAGGGCAACAAAAAGGAATAAATAAATTTTTTTTAAATCTTTTTTTGATGTAAGTAACAACTGAACCCACTTTGGGGGGTGGTTTCTGAACCTCTAGCGACACACTGAAGCTTTTCCTAAGACAAAATGGCAGAACACAAAGTCAAAGACTATCAATTTGTAGGGTAACCTATCAAGTCCAGCAAGTGACATGGAAGACCCCAAGCAGCACAGACATGTCGTGAGAGCCAGTGTGAGGTGGCCCGTCTGTGAGGCAGAAGAGCTCAGGGATGTGCTAGCTGCACTTACCTGGGCTGGAAGGCAGAGCACAAGGCGGAGGCATACTGTGGTAAATGACAGGGTGCTAGGCTGAGTCCTCCAGGTGGGCGAACAGAGTGCTAGGTTAAGTTCTCCAGGTGGGGTGATAAGGTGCTAGGCTGAGTCCTCCAGGTGGTGTAATGGGGTGCTAGGCTGGGTCCTCCAGGAGGGGTGGTGGGGTGCTAGGCTGAGTCCTCCAGGTGGGTAATGGGGTGCTAGGCTGAGTCCTCCAGGTGGGGTGGTGGGGTGCTAGGTTGAGTCCTCCAGGTGGGGTAGTGGGGTGCTAGGCTGAGTCCTCCAGGTGGGGTGGTGGGGTGCTAGGCTGGGTCCTCCAGGTGGGGTAGTGGGGTGCCAGACTGAGTCCTCCAGGTGGGGTAGTAGGGTGCCAGGCTGAGTCCTCCAGGTGGGGTAGTGGGGTGCCAGACTGAGTCCTCCAGGTGGGGTGGTGGGGTGCTAGGCTGAGTCCTCCAGGTGGGTAATGGGGTGCTAGGCTGAGTCCTCCAGGTGGGGTAGTGGGGTGCTAGGCTGAGTCCTCCAGGTGGGGTAGTGGGGTGCCAGGCTGAGTCCTCCAGGTGGGGTGGTGGGGTGCTAGGCTGAGTCCTCCAGGTGGGGTGGTGGGGTGCTAGGCTGAGTCCTCCAGGTGGGTAATGGGGTGCTAGGCTGAGTCCTCCAGGTGGGTAGTGGGGTGCTAGGCTGAGTCCTCCAGGTGGGTAGTGGGGTGCTAGGCTGAGTCCTCCAGGTGGGGTAGTGGGGTGCTAGGCTGGGTCCTCCAGGTGGGGTGGTGGGGTGCTAGGCTGGGTCCTCCAGGTGGGGTGGTGGGGTGCCAGACTGAGTCCTCCAGGTGGGGTAGTGGGGTGCCAGACTGAGTCCTCCAGGTGGGGTAGTGGGGTGCCAGGCTGAGTCCTCCAGGTGGGGTAGTGGGGTGCCAGTCTGGGTCCTCCAGGTGGGGTAGTGGGGTGCTAGGCTGGGTCCTCCAGGTGGGGTGGTGGGGTGCCAGACTGAGTCCTCCAGGTGGGGTGGTGGGGTGCTAGGCTGAGTCCTCCAGGTGGGTAGTGGGGTGCTAGGCTGAGTCCTCCAGGTGGGGTAGTGGGGTGCTAGGCTGAGTCCTCCAGGTGGGGTAGTGGGGTGCTAGGCTGAGTCCTCCAGGTGGGGTAGTGGGGTGCTAGGCTGAGTCCTCCAGGTGGGGTAGTGGGGTGCTAGGCTGGGTCCTCCAGGTGGGGTAGTGGGGTGCCAGGCTGAGTCCTCCAGGTGGGGTGGTGGGGTGCTAGGCTGAGTCCTCCAGGTGGGGTGGTGGGGTGCTAGGCTGAGTCCTCCAGGTGGGGTGGTGGGGTGCCAGACTGAGTCCTCCAGGTGGGGTAGTAGGGTGCCAGGCTGGGTCCTCCAGGTGGGGTAGTGGGGTGCCAGGCTGAGTCCTCCAGGTGGGGTGGTGGGGTGCTAGGCTGAGTCCTCCAGGTGGGGTAGTGGGGTGCTAGGCTGAGTCCTCCAGGTGGGGTAGTGGGGTGCTAGGCTGAGTCCTCCAGGTGGGGTAGTGGGGTGCTAGGCTGAGTCCTCCAGGTGGGGTAGTGGGGTGCTAGGCTGGGTCCTCCAGGTGGGGTAGTGGGGTGCCAGGCTGAGTCCTCCAGGTGGGGTGGTGGGGTGCTAGGCTGAGTCCTCCAGGTGGGGTGGTGGGGTGCTAGGCTGAGTCCTCCAGGTGGGGTGGTGGGGTGCCAGACTGAGTCCTCCAGGTGGGGTAGTAGGGTGCCAGGCTGGGTCCTCCAGGTGGGGTAGTGGGGTGCTAGGCTGAGTCCTCCAGGTGGGGTAGTGGGGTGCCAGGCTGAGTCCTCCAGGTGGGGTGGTGGGGTGCTAGGCTGAGTCCTCCAGGTGGGGTAGTGGGGTGCTAGGCTGAGTCCTCCAGGTGGGGTAGTAGGGTGCCAGGCTGAGTCCTCCAGGTGGGGTAGTGGGGTGCTAGGCTGAGTCCTCCAGGTGGGGTAGTGGGGTGCTAGGCTGAGTCCTCCAGGTGGGGTAGTGGGGTGCCAGGCTGAGTCCTCCAGGTGGGGTGGCCGAGGCCCAGGAGGCCGCAGCCATCATGGCCGCGGGGACCATCCAGGCGGCGCTCAGGGTCGGGCACGACCGCACCTGCTCTCCAGGGAGCAAAGGAGCAAAGCCAATGGCCCCGACGGCCGGCCGTCGCGTCGCCTCTCTCCACGCGAGGCTCAGACACCTGCGTCGCCGGACTTCCGGCGCCCGAGGCGAGGCCGAGTCAGCTGAGGAGGCTCCCGCGCGCAGGCTCAGGGGTTGCGCATGCGCCGTGCTTCCGGGCCCTGTGGCGCCGCAACCTGTGTGCGGCACCTATTCCGGCGCGTGAGCGGTACTCAGTTTCTATTCCGCCTGCCCGCGATCTTTCGGTTTTCTTCACTCCCTGGCCCGCGTTTTGCTCAGGATAACGCACGTGGAAGAAAGGAAAGCGAAGCAGGCCCAGAAGCTTCATGCTGCCACACTGGGTGCGGGCGCCATGTCCGCTGGGACAGCTGCCGTAAAGCAAGGTGGCCTGCCCGGCTTGGCTTTCCTTCATGGTCGTAAAAGCGAACAGCCCTTGCGCGTTGCTGTCGCTGTGGGGGAGCAAAGCTGCGGTGGTGTCTCCATGCGATGCGTCCTTCGGGGTGGGCTTTCGAAAGGAGAGCCCTCCCTGCCCTAGGTCTGCATTCAGAGGCAGAAAGAAAAGCACAAATAAGCAATTAAAATACTCACGCTTGACGTAGGAAACATGCTTTTTTTTTTTTTTTTTGAGGAGGGGAGTCTTACTGGACAAGCCCAGAGTTCTGCTTGAACAAATCCCCCACTTGCATTTAAAAAAAAAAAATAGACATAGTCGGGAGCCAGGCAGTAGCGCAGCGGGTTAAGTGCGCGTGGTACGAAGTGCAAGGACCCGGGTTCGAGCCCCCGGCTCCTCACCTACGGGGGGGGGGTCACTTCACAGGGAGTGAAGCAGGTCTGCAGGTGTCTGTCTTTCTCTCCCCCTCTGTCTTCTCCTCTCCATTTCTCTCTGTCCTATCCAACAACAACAGCAATGACAACAATAACAATAAGAGCAAGAAAAACAGGGGGCAGGGTAAATGGTCTCTAGGAGCAGTGGATTTATAGTGCAGGCTCTGAGCCCCAGCGATAACCCTGGAGGCAAAAAAAAAAAAAATTAGACATAGTCATAATCACCTTTCTCTTGAGCTTTATAGTCTTAATTATATAGTAGGAGGTGCTCCTGTTAGTATACTAGTTTTGCTCAGATGAAATGCTCAGTATTATTCAGATTCTTTATTTTTCTAATTGCCCTGGAACCAGAACAGTATGTTTCTGAAGTGATGCCAGCTTCTGGGGTAAATGGACTTGTATGCACTGGGCTTGGCTCAGTTGGAGTATATAAAAGACCAGCTGGTTTTGACCTTTTCAGCCGTTGGTATGTTGATTAGTTGGCGATTCTTCTCTTCCAGTCCTTAGAGCACAACCAGTCTGCAGGAGGGACCAGCAATGGCCACTGGGTCAGAACAGGGAACAATGAAAAGGTCAAAACAGGAGAAAGGCCAGATTTCACAGCCTGGGTCACTTTTGAAATTTTGCTTTCTCATTACCATCAGACAAATGGCAAAGCCTGGAGTTGGGCTGCGTTGCCTTCCTAGGAATAAGATTTCAACCAGAACTGTCTTGAAGGGACCCAACAGGCTGGATTTGGAAGCAAGACACCGAATGCTTCAGAAGTGTCTCTTTAGAGACAGAATCGTGACTTGCAAAACTGGGAGTTCTAAACAGCTCAACCTAGAAAAATATTTTTGATAAGAGACTGCCTTTTTTTTTTTTTTTTGCCTCCAGGGTTATTGCTGGGGCTCAGTGCCTGCACTAGGAACCCACCGCTCCCGGAGGCCATTTTTCCCCCTTTGTTGCCCTTGTTGTTGTAGCCTTGTTGTGATCATTATTGTTGTTCATGTCATTAGTTGTTGGATAGGACAGAGAAATGGAGAGAAGAGGGGAAGACAAAGAGGGGGCGAGAAAGACAGACACCTACAGACCTGCTTCACCGCCTGTGAAGCGACTCCCCTGCAGGTGGGGAGCCGGGGGCTCGAACTGGGATCCTCATGCTGGTCCTTGGCTTTGCGCCACGGGCACTTAACCGGCTGCGCTACCGCCCGACCCCTAAGAGACTGCCTTTTAACTGCTTGTGGCTGCTCATAAACTAACACTGGAGAAAGAAAGTCATTACTAGGCCCCTCATTTTCTAGTTTGATATACATTCAGGAATGTATATCTGGAGTTACTCTTAAGAATAAAGTGGAGACGGGCTGGAGCTAAGGGCTTTGAAAGCAGGATGCACTAAATGAATATTCAGCTAAAACAGAGCTTTAGAGATAGCTTTATCCCAGTGGAATGATAGAAGAATGGGATGTTTGTAAGTCCATTGTATTTAAGGCAGAAGTTACGTTGAAACTGTGACACATCTTGTCTGGCTACAGAAGTTTACAATTTAGGAAAGGAGTATTTCCTCATTCTTTTTCCTCCTTCCCCACTTCCCTTCTTTCTTTCCAAACGGAAGTCATAACAGATTACATTCAAGATCAGAGAAAGCTAGAACCAGATCTCACCTGTGCTGTTGGGCCCCTTCTCCATGTCATACTGTAGACAGAATGTGCATTGGGATTAAGGGAGCTGGAAAGGTCAGATGGTAAAATTGTGAATGCCTGTACTTGGGAATCTTTCAAAGCATTATAAATTTTTCTTTCTTTATTATTATTTATTGGATAAAGAAAGAAATTGAGAAAGGGAAGATAGAGAGGGAGAGAGAAAGAGTCAAGTGCAGCACTGCCTCAACGCTTGTGAAACTGCCTTCCCTGTATGTGGGGGCTGGGGACTTGAACTTGGGTGTTTGTGCATGGTAACGTGCACTCAACTGGGTGCACCACCATCTGGCCCCCTCAAAGCATTTTTGTATAATTTGAGGGGCCTGGAAGTGGCAGGCTGTTCTTTCTGCTAGAAACTCAGAGAATCTGAGGGACACACATGCAGAGACAGTTACATGCGGAAACACTGGAGGGGAAGAAATCACTGGCAGCAGACACTTCCCAGTGCCTATGAGAGGTGTCCTCCACAGCCACTGCTAGACACTCGTTCAAGTAAATGCGCAGTGGTGTTTTCTTCTTTCCCTTTTTATTTTGTAATCAGTGCGTACCCGATGCAGAATCATCTAGAACAAACAACAATATATGAGAAATAGCCTAGAACAGACTAGATCTTCCTTAGGAAGTAACCTTATTTTAATGCTAGCTTCCAGTTAGCCTCCAGCCCCCCCTAAAATATACATATTTTAATTTTTTTGTTTAAATGTTTTTTTAATGAATTTATTCCCTTCTGTTGCCCTTGTTGCTTTATTATTGTAACCATTATTGTTGTCTGTCTTCATTGTTGGATAGGACAGAGAGAAATGGAGAGAGGAGGGGAAGACAGAGAGGAGGAGAGAAAGTTAGACACCTGCAGACCTGTTTCACCACTTGTGAAGCGACTCCCCTACCGATGGGGAGCCGGAGGATCGAACCAGGATCCTTCCGCTGGTCCTTACGCTTTGTGCCACTGCTACCGCCTGACTCCCTGTTTAAATGTTTTTATTATTTTTATTTATGGGAGAGAGACAGCCAGAAATCAAGACAGAAGGGGAGAGAGACAGAGAGACACCTGCAGCCCTGCTTCACTACTCGCAATGCTTTCCCTCTGCATGTGGGTACTGGGGGCTGGAACCCAGGTCCTTGAGCACTGTAAACAAGTGCGCTCAACCCGGTGTGCCACCACTCGGCCCCTCCAGGGCCCCTTTTAAACAGTTAATGTTTTGGGAGTCAGGAGGTAGTGCAGCAGGTTAAGCACATGTGGCGTAAAGCGCAAGGACCAGCGTAAGGATCCTGGTTCGAGCCCCCAGCTCCCCACCTGCAGGGGTGTTGCTTCACAGGCTGTGAAGCAGGTCTGCAGGTGTCTGTCTTTCTCTCCCCCTCTCTGTCTTCCCCTCCTCTCTCCATTTCATTCTGTCCTGTCTAACAACGACGACATCAGTAACAACAACAATAACCACAACAATAATAAAAAACAAGGATAACAGAAGGGAAAATAAATAAATTTTTTAAAAAATTAAAAAATCAGGGGAGTCGGGCTGTAGCGCAGCGGGTTAAGCACAGGTGGCGCAAAGCACAAGGACCGGCATAAGGATCCCGGTTCGAACCCCGGCTCCCCACCTGCAGGGAAGTCGCTTCACAGGCGGTGAAGCAGGTCTGCAGGTGTCTGTCTTTCTCTCCTCCTCTCTGTCTTCCCCTCCTCTCTCCATTTCTCTCTGTCCTATCCAACAACGACGACAACAATAACAACTACAACAATAAAACAACAAGGGCAACAAAAGGGAATAAATAAAATAAATATTTAAAAAAAACAACAAGGGCAACAAAAGGGAATAAATAAATAAAATAAACATTTAAAAAAATTAAAAATCAGAAAATCACTCCCTTAAAAAATAGAAACTTCTAAACATAACCAAAAAAAAAAATTAAAAATCAATCTTTTAGCAAAAACATGGAGGGCTAGCAGATTTTTGTTCCTCTCTATTACTCTAAATCTTTATGAATATTTTGATAAGAGGGATACTAGTATCAAGTCATGACTGAAAGACTGATGAGGTAGCCCTGCTGGAGATTCGTTCTGCAAACCGTTATCTGGTCCCCCTGTAGTGGGGTCTATTCCAAGCTTTCTAATCACCCTGGAAGTCTCCAGTAACTACTTTGAAGGCCTTTCTGTCCATTGTATGACAGAACAAATGGAAGGAGCCAAACGTTTCTTTCCCTCTCTTTTATATGTGGGTTCTCCTAGGCCTGCCGGCCTCCTCAAGCCCTTTGCTGCACGCATGAGCAGCAATGCCTCCCAGAACTGGTCTGAGAAAGATTTTTCTGGCTGAGGCAACCTGAGGTCAAGAAACCACACAGCTGTCAGCTCCCAGTCTCCATCAGTCTGGAGGGGAGAGAAGCCTGAGGCTTGGGTTTTAGGCTCCCACTCTGCCACCCTCCTCACCAACACTTCAGTTAAACAATAACCACAATTGATACTAGAAAGAACAAAGCGACTTCCCAAATCGGTTTTTCTTTCTTTTTTGCCCAGTATGCAATGCTTCCTGTTTCTCTCTTCATGGAAATGTGTTCATCTGTCAAACGGAAAGCTGCCCCACTGTCTTAGGTGCAGAGAACTTCAATCAGAGCAGCTGCTGCAGCCAGACCCAGAGCCAAACTCCTCATTTGTTTTGGCTAACGCTGAAAAATCAGTTTAGGCATCCCCTAGAACAAAATGGTGCATGGGAACAGAGCCAAGCTATGGAAGAGAAGCAGCAAAGTTGCAACAGATTATTTGTCTGCTAAAACAGAAGGAGAAAGACATCAAAACCTGGATGCATTCGAGTCCAGCCTTCCTAGCATATTCCCAATTTGAAACACAGATGATTTCCTCTAATATCATTCAACAGGTGTTAAACTGTAGCTTTTCTGAAGATGAAGATTAATCATTGTAGACTTGGCAAAGAGGAATTAGGAAGTGAGGAGGAAGTCCCCAGAATTCTTAGGTTGCCTCTACTGGGTACCAAGCATGAAATTTAACATGGAGATAGTCGGTGCTTATTAGTGGTAATTATACCAAAGATAATCTGATTTTTTTTTTTTTTTGCCTCCAGGGTTATTGCTGGGGCTTGGTGCCTGCACTATGAATCCACTGCTTCTAGCTGCCATCTTTTTTTCATTATTGTTGCTGTTGTTGCTGGATAGGACAGAGAAATCAAGGGGGGTGGAGACAGAGAGGGTGGGAGAGAAAGATAGTCACCTACAGACCTGCTTCACTGCTTGCGAAGCGAACCCCTTGCATGTGGGGAGCCGGAGGCTTGAACCCGGAACCTCTCACGGGTCCTTAATGCTTCATACTATGTGCACTTAGCCGGTGCGCTAATGCCCAGCACCCAGTCTGGCTGGCTTTTATGTTCCCAAGGTTATTGCTGTGCATATCCATGTCTTAGTACTTACAACAGTGATGGGAAATTATGTTTGCTTTTGTGTCTCTTACTTCAGCTGGGAGCTTCTTGTGACAAGTCTCTTTACTTAACTCCCATTTTCTGAAACTAGAACACATAAGCACTCAGTAAATACAGCAGAACAATTTAGCTGCTGAACTAAATTGCATAAAAGCACAACATGTCCATCTTTCAATTTCATTAAGGAGGTTTGAGTGAGTATGGTGAGTTTTGGTAATTTATCAGCACTGTTTATCTTAAAAGCTGCATCTGCATTTCTGTTTTCACCCTTTTGAGACAAAGACCAAGGCCACACAGATGTAAATTATTTAATTGGGTCATTACACTGAATCCCACTTTGTGACTCAGCCAGCCCAGCTAGCTGAGAAAAAAGTAGAATATACTGAGGTATATGTATAACTTCTTTTTTTTTCCCCCAGCTTTATCTGCAAATGGCAACCCCAGAGTTCTTGCTTGCATCACATAGCTGGAATAAGAGAAGAGAAACAATGAAGCCCAACCCCAAGCAGGAGAAAAAAGGATGAACTAGAAACCCCCGAATACAGAAATGCCTCTCAGACTCTGCCAGTGTATCTCAGTCAGGATGGCTTCTGCAGTGTTACTTCTAAATTTGTCTGCTTGTTCTGTGGAGGGTGATGCAACTCAGAGAATATCTAAGTCAGGTACTTCTCTAGGACAAGATAAATCAGAACCTAGTACTAATACAATTTTTTAAAATATTTTAAAAATTTTACTTATTCCCTTTTGTTGCCCTTGTTGTTTTTTATTGTTGTAGCTATTATTGTTGTTGTTATTGATGTCGTTGTTGTTGGACAGGACAAAGAGAAATGGAGAGAGGAGGGGAAGACAAAGACACCTGCAGACCTGCCTCACTGCCTGTGAAACAACTCCCCTGCAGGTGGGGAGCCGGGGCTCGAACCGGGATCCTTAGATCAGTCCTTGCACTTTATGCCACATGTGCTTAATCCACTGCACTACCGCCCGACTCCCAACTAATACAAGTTTTTTAAAGATTTTTAGGGAGTGGGAGATAGCTCACTTGATATAGCAATACTGGTTTTAAATTGTTTTATTATAGCAGTAATGACGTAGAGAACATTTGCCACCTGGGTACAATTCTTCATACTTCCACGGTAAGTGTCTGAACAATGATCCCAACATCAACTTAGGTTCTTGTACACTATTGTGCATTGGTCCCTCATGTCCTGTCCCAGACCCCCCCCCCCAGACACCCACCATTGGCCTTGGTTTAACACACTCCATCTAGTCTGAGTTTCTCCCTGCTTCGTCACTCTCTCCTTGTTTCTTAAGTTCCACCTGTAAGTGAGATCATCTAGTATTCTTCCTTCTCCTTCTGGCTATTGTCACTTAACACAATGCCTTTAAGTTCCACCCAAGATGAGGCAATGAAGATGGTATCATGATTTTTTTTCCCCTCGAGAGCTATTGGTGGGCTGGATGCCTGCACTACGAATCCACTGCTCCTGGCAGCCATCTCCCCCCCCCCCCCATTGTTGCTGCTGCTGCTGCTGCTATTGTCACTGGACAGGACCAAGAGAAATTGAGAGAGGAGGGTAAGACAGAGAGGAGAAGAGGAAAATAGACTCCTGCACACCTGCTTCACCACTTGTGAGCTCGAACTGGGATCCTTGAACTTTGTACTTTGTGCGCTTAACCCACTGCACTACTGCCCAGCCCCCACCACAACTTTCTTTTTTTAATTATTTTTTTATTTACTTTCCGTTTTGCTCCCCTTGTTGTTTTTCATTGTTGCTGTAGTTAATATTGTTGTTGTTGTTGATGTCATTGTTGTTGGATAGGACAGAGAGAAATGGAGAGAGAAGGGGAAGACAGAGGGGAGGAGAGACAGACAGACACCTGCAGACCTGCTTCACTGCTTGTGAAGGGACTCCCCTGCAGGTGGGGAGCCAGGGGCTCGAACCGGGATCCTTATGCCAGTCCTTGTACTTCATGCCATGTGTGCTTAACCCACTGCACTAGCATCCGATCCCCATCTAAAAGATTTTATCCTTTTATTATGGCTTTAAAAAAAAAATCCCATTGTGTGTGTTTGCATGTGTGAGTGTGTGTACACACCATATATTCTTTCTTTCTCTTTTTGCCCCCAGGGTTATATTGATGGGGTTAGGTGCCTGCATTATGAATCCACTGCTCCTGGGGCCATTTTTTCCATTTTGTTGCCCTTGTTATTGTTGTTGGATAGGACAGAGAGAAATGGAGAGAGGAGGGGAAGACAGAGAGGGGGAGAGAAAGACAGACACCTGCAGACCTGCTTGACCGCCTATGAAGCGACTCCCCTGCAGGTGGGGAGCCGAGGGCTCGAACCAGGATCCTTACACAGGTACTTGTGCTTTGCGCCATGTGCGCTTAACCCTAACCTGCTGCACTACTGCCCGACTCACTGCGACTTTTTTAACCACTCATTTGTCACTGGGCATCTGAACTGCTTTAGTGTCTGGACTATTGATGCTGCTATGAACATGGGGTGGGCATAACTATCTTTGGATAGGTGTTCGTGGCCAAGCCTTTCACCTTGTGCCAAATAGGAGCACCGTGCATGCCAGATGAGGTTGTGTCTCCCCCATCCTGCTCTGTCTCTTGGCCCCTCCATATCTAGCTCCCTTCCTCTGTCTTTGATATTGGGGGCGGGGGTGGAAATCTACTAGGAGCGGTGGAAGCATGGAAGCACAAAAAGCCCTGACAACAAAAATGAGAGCGAGACAGAGAAAAGTGAGATACAAGAACATCACTCTGGCCTTGGTGGTGGTGGGGGCTGAACTCAGGAACCTCGCACATGCATATCCTGTTCTCTATAATACTGAGCTGCCTCCCTGGCTACAACTTCTGAGTGTTAGATGAAGACATTTTTGTGTTGAATGAACAGTGTCCAGGAGCCGCTGAGACCCTGGCTGCTTTAAATTCATAAAGAGATTTTACTGGGAAGCAAAAATCAGCCACCCGCAAAAATATATCTTTGGTAAATGTTTCATTTCCTGGGCAAGGTCCTCTAGGTAGAAGGTGAACTGCTCCCGAGATAAAGCCATCTGTAGAAGATCTGGTCAGTGGAACACAAAACTTAAATCCATATGCCTCTAGTTTTACCCTCCACCTTCAGCCCTGTGCCCTATGTCCTATGGCTAGCAGCATTCCAGCCTAGCTGACACTTCTAATCTTCCTGGAAAAGGCAGAACTTGCTTCTCTTTAGTTGACCCTCCTTTCTTCTTCTCAAAGTCATGTGAGTCAGGAAGATAACTAAGATGAGGTCTAAGACCATGGTACTCAGAATTTCTGGGTTTCTCCCACGTGTGCAGGTGGTGTATGTGTTATTGATAAAATTCTCTTTACTTTTTCTCTTCTCCCTCTGCCTCTTGCTTTTATTTGATTATTTGTCCAGTATTTTGAAAGACCCAGCAGGGGACAGGATGGTTTCTTGCCTCCCCACAACCTTCTACCTTACCTGCCTCTCTTGCAAAGCCACAAGGCTGGCTGGGATAAAAGCATAACAGGAATAGCCTCCTCTAGAAAGTAAAAGATGACATGGGACCACAGTCCCTGCTCTGTGACTGAAGACAGCCAGCTTTGTCCAGACTCTCCGTGGAAGGGGAGTTCAGGGTCTCCACTCCCTTGCTTTATTTACTTCATGCATTCTTGTTTTCCCAAAGTTCATGCTTGTTTCACATTATTTCAGCAGTAAAATAGTTGGGTTATTTTGTTTGGCACACTGTATCCCCCACACAAAGTAATCTGATAACATTTGGTTGATACGTTTAAGTTTTGCCAAATATAGGAGAATGGTCCTTTAGTTACCAATTCTATATCCTTTGATCAAAGTGACGCATTTCATCTTGCTTATCTCTATATTTCCTACTATACTAAGGCATCGAGCTGTAGGTGAAAAGAGTTAACCATCTAGGTAATGTAACTTTATCTTATCAAATTCTGGATGAAGGAAAAACAGATTTGTTATTTCCAGATGGATATTTGGCATTGTGTAGTCACAGTCTATGTAGGGTAACATTTTAAGAATTAACATTATTGGAGCAGAAATAGAAGAGTGATATGATTCTTCAGCATAAATGTGACATTTATGTAAAATAAGCATCAGATTGAAATAAATCAATCTAATTTTCAAAAGCCCGTTGCACTTAGCAGAAAATTCTGCATAATGCATGCAAACCTGTGACATGGCCCCATAAGCCAAACTCTCTGAATTGCTACTAGAGATTTCAGTACAGCCACATCCTAGTGAATGATGTGTGTGTGTGTGTGTGTGTGTGTGTGTGTGTGTGTGTGTGTGTGTGTGTGTGTTTATAAACCTTAAACCTTGGAGACAAAAGATCTTATACAACAGGCATAGCCAGGTGTTAATTTTGTTGCTGTAGCACAATGATGGGAACCCAAAATGGGAATATTACATACTTAAACCAATTTGTTCCACTCAAGTAGAAAATGCTTATTCAAAGAGAGACCACATGCGTTCTTCCTCCGGAAGACAGTTCCTGTTTATTTTCTCTCCTTTAGTGGTGCCCACACTACTTCCTTAAAACCAAGGCTTAGCTATCTCTGGTATGAAGACAGAACTGGGAAGAACTTGACCCAGTTCCTTCAGGGATTAGTCTTGAACTCCTGAGAAACATACTTAAAGTGGTTTACAGATGGATGAGAATTCTTGCCTGACATTTGAGATTGAAAACCCATGATGGGAATCAGTTTGGATTCTGAAGTGTGTGAACACTCAGTGCTTCTTTCTGTCTTGGAGCTACTCACCAGGCGAAAACTGCACATAAATTTAGTTCTGCAATGAGTACTTAGAATAATTTTAAGATGCTGTGGAACATCTATTAGCCTTGAATACTTGAAAGGTGGTGTCTTATTAAATAACATACTGGAACAAGATGCTGCTGTGATGAGACTGCTTCCTCTCCCCACATGGGAACACTGATTCTTGGGGTGTGATGCATTATAATGACCTCTAGGCTCCATTATAAAGAAACTTCGGTGGTAACTTTGTGTGTTAAAAACAACAACAACAAAAACTATTCACCCTTTCTCTCTTCCTTCTTTTCTTTCTCTTCCCCCCCTCTCTCCCTCTCTCCCTCTCTCCCTCTCTCTCTCATTCTCTTCTGATAGAGGAAGAGAGAAAGAGAGAGAGAACGGACAGCACTGAATCTTCCTTCAATGCAATGAAGACCAGGCTCCAACCTGGGTCATGCACATGGCAAGACAACGCACTATCCAGGTAAGCTATTTCACCAGCACACTGTGAATAATCAACTCTCAAGCCAGTGCCTTCGAGGGTGTCAACAACTCAAAAGCTTTTGTGACAAGACAGTCATTCTCAAATTTCTCTATTTGGGGCCCTCTATAGACTTAAAAATCATTGGGGATTTTTGTTAATGGGTTGTGTTTATTGTTAGTTACCTCATTAGAGATTAAAACTAAACACACAAATTATATATTCACTTAAACATTACAGCAGCAGATGTCATTATAGGCTAGTGTAAAGACATGCTTTTAGAAATGGAGAACAGCAAAACTCTGAGGGGGGTCGGGGGGGTGCACCCAGTTAAGCACATATAGTGCTATGCAGAAGGACCCAGGTTCATGGTTCAAGCTCCCAGCTTCCCACCTGCAGCAGGGACACTTCATGAGCAGTGAAGCAAGTCTGCAGATGTCTTTCTCTCCTTCTCTATCTACCTCTCCTCACAATTGCTCTCTGTCCTATCAAATAAAATAGGGGAAAAAAAAAAAGGCTGCCAGGAGCAGTGGACTCATAGTGCTGGCACTGAGCCCCAGCGATAACCTTGGTGGCAAAATAAAATGAAATATTTAAAAAGAAGAACAGAACTCTCTCACTCCCAATATATATAGTTGGCAAAAAAAATTAATAAGAGGGACACGGGTGAAATGAAGATTACCTCTGAGACAAAATCTTTCTACAGAGGCTCTGGTCTGTGGAGTGAGCAGAAGTTAAGTTGGCATGACTCCATTTTCTTCTTTAGACCCTATTTTTGGCAAGCTTCCCTCCTAGCTGTTCTTCCTTCTTTCCAAAATTCTTCAAGTTAGCAGAGCTATTTAACAGATAACACGGAGGGCTCTGTAGGCAATTACTCAGAATTTCTGGGTGTACATGTTATTAATAATTTTCTCTTATTCTCTTATCAAATGGCTTCATGCTTGTTTATTTGTTCTGACTCTGAAGGATCCAACAGAGTTCACAACAGTTTCCTTCCATCCTAATGAAAAAATAGACATTTTAACATAAAAAAATAAACAGGCATTGTTTTACTTTTTTTTTAATCTCTATTTTTTTAACAGAAGAGAAAACCTCAGACATGTATTTGCATTTAGTCTGTAGTGACAGCACACTTCATGTTGCCTCTGTTCAGCTCCTTTGAACACTCAAGGAAGAGAATGGGAGTCAAAAAGGCACACAGCACCTGGAGAGTATTATAAAATAATTTAGGTAATGAACAGCCTAACAAGGGGCTTGTCCTGGTCCCACAAGCCACACTTTGGTAACTACTATCCTTAGGAAGATGGAGGTTACCAATAACAATAATGACTATAGCTGATATTACTTGACTTCTTATCTGTGCCTGTCCCTAGCTTAAGTGTTTTTCATATATTACCTAATTATTTTTTTAATTTTTAATCTTCATTTATTTATTGGATAGAGACAGCCAGAACTCGAGAGGGAAGGGGGTGATAGAGAAGGTGAGAGACGGAGACACCTGCAGCCCTGCTTCACCAAAGCAAAGCTTTCCCCCATGCAGGTGGGGACTGGTGACTCGATCCGGGTCCTTGGACATTTCAATATGTATGCTCAACCAGGTGTGCCACCGCCCAGCCCCATATTATCTAATTCTACCCCACTAGGTAAATTTTCATGAAGTCAAACTTGTCTTGTTCCAATTTCAATAATGTTGCTTTGGATGTTTTGAACTAGTAGCCATAGTTGAAATGATCTACTTTAAAACACATTTGGAAGTTCAACTGAGCTTAATGTTGGTCACCTATATGTTTTCCTGCATGAGTTCACATTGCTGTCGTTGTCATCTAAAGTTATACCCCAGTGTAATGTATGCTTTCCTGCAGATGAAATAGTTTTGCCTGCAGGAAAAAAAAATAATTTGAGAAAGTAACCAAAGCCATAAAGAAGGGAAAACAAGAAAGAAAGAAAGAGTGCATGAGAAGGAAAAGAAACATAAACCATTACTAGTTTGAAATCAATTCAGTTAATACAGGTGCTAAGGCCTAGTGTAATAAATAGCATGCAGGAGGCTGGGCGGTGGCACACTGGGTTAAGCACACATAGTTTGAAGTGCAAGGACACGTGCAAGGATCCCAGTCCGAGCCCCTGGCTCCCCACCTGCAGGGGGGGGGTCTCTTCACAAGCAGTGAAGCAGGTTTTCAGGTGTCTCTTTCCCCCTCTCCCTCTCTATCTTCCCTCCTCTCTCAATTTATCTCTGTCCTATCCAAAAATAAAAAATATGGCTACAGGAGCAGTAGATTTGCAGTACTAGTACCAAGCCCTGGCAATGACCCTGGAAGCAAAAAAAAAAAAAAGAAAGAAAGAAGCATGCAGAACCATTTGATCATACTTATAATGAAGCATACAGTCTTGAGTCTGGCTGCTGTCTAGCCCTCTAGGGTTTCCACCTGCTCTTCCTGACCTTGTAACATTTGCTCCCTCAGAGTCCTCCAGCAACCATCTTGTCTGCCTCTTCTAAGTCTTGTGTGTGTGTGTGTGTGTGTTTGTGTCTGTGTGAGTGTGTGTGTGTGTGTGTGTGAGTGTATCTATGTGTGTATGTCTGTGTGAGTGTGTGTGTCTGTGTTTGTGTGTGTCTGTGTGTGTGTGTCTGTGAGTGTGTGTGTCTGTGAGTGTGTGTGTGTCTGTGTGTGTATGTCTGTGTGAGTGTGTGTGTCTGTGTTTGTGTGTGTGTCTGTGTGTGTGTGTGTGTGTGTCATCGTCATCACTGGATTCACCTCTCTGGGCCAATTTTTTCTTTAAATAAAATGTCAGAGAGAGACAGGGAGGGAAAGATAGCTGAACACTTAAACCATCGCCCACTGCATGGTGGTCAGGCTCTGACCTGGGTCATGCACAAGACAAAGCAGCTACGACACTCGCCATGTGATGCTTGCCCGCCAGTCCTGCAGACAGACTATAACGTTCATCAGAAGTAGCTCTGCTTCAGAGAAGTCTTCTCTCCAGTTGGATTGTCTCACTTCATTCTCTGTACCCTTCTTTACCTTCTCTCCTCACAAGAAGGCTTTGAGAGGTTGGTGCGTTTACTCCACCGATGTGTAAGCTTCTGAATGAAAGGTTTTGCTTTCTTGATGCTTTGAGGCAGGATACATCATAACCAAATTGATGAGGGTTAATTTTTAATTTGAATTCTAAGCGAGTTCCTGGTATCTAGGAACTCACAGACAAGTGGTGACACATATGTGAGTTTTCATCATCCGTGTCCTAGCAGTGTGAATGCTTTGACTCTTCAGATCTCCAGCATGAGTCTTGATTCAGAGAGCACTGTCTGATACTATCAGAACTCTGGGGGATTCAAAAATAAACCTTCACATATATGTTCAAATGATTTTCAGTAAGAATGCCAAGATCATTACAAGGGGAGAAATGAATCTTTTCAACAAATGGTGCTAAGAAAACTAGATATACCAAGAATTGAACTTGGATGTTTACACCAGTTGTAAAAGTTAACTCATTATAGAGTAAAATACAAATGTAGGAGGCCGGACAGTAGTGCAGCTGGTTAAGTACACATGGACGTGAAGCACAGGGACCAGCATAAGGATCCTGGTTTGAGCCCCCAGCTCCCCACCTGCAGGAGGGGGGGTCGCTTCACAAACAGTGAAGCAGGCCTGCAGGTATCTGTCTTTCTCTCCCCCTCTCTGTCTTGCCCTCCTCTCTCAATTTCTCTCTGTGCTGTCCAACAACAACAATAGAAGCAATAACAACAATGGGGGAAAATGATGGTCTCCAGGAGCAGTGGATTTTTGGTGCAGGCACCATGTCCCAGCTATAACCCTATAGGCAAAAAAAAAAAATTAAGGGCTGGGAGGTGGCACACCCAGTTAAGTGCACATGATATTAAGTGCAGGGATCTCTTCAAGGACCTGAGTTTGAGCCCCTGCTCCCCACTTGCAGCGGTGATGCTTCACGAGTGGTGAAATAGATCAGCAGGTGTGTAACTTTCTGTCTTCCTCTCTATCTCCCCTGATCCTCTCAATTTCTCTCTATCCTAATAAATAAAATGGAGGAAAAAAATAAATGAAGGAAAAAATGTCTGTCAGGAGCGTCAGATGTAGGCTTAGTGCTGGCACCGGGCCCCAGTGACTGGAGGCAAAATATTTATATAAATGTTTTTTTTTTTTGCCTCCAGGGTTATTGCCGGGGCTCAGTGCCTGCACCACAAATCCACTGCTCCTGGAGGCCATTTTTCCCTTTTGTTACCCTGGTTGTTTTACCACTGTTGTGATTATTATTGTTGTTGTTATTGACGCCATTGCTGTTGTATAGGACAGAAAGAAATGGAGAGAGGAGGGGAAGACAGAGAGGGGGAGAGAAAGACAGACACCTGCCCCACTAACTGTGAACCGACTCCCCTGCAGGTGGGGTGCCAGGGGCTCAAACCAGCATCCTTCTGCCGGTCCTTGTGCTTTGTGCCACGTGTGTTTAACCCACTGCACTACTGCCCAATCCCTGGTAATATATATATATGTAAGGGCTAAAAACTACAAGACACTTAGAAGAAAATAAGAATAAAACTTCCTACCATTGGGTCTAACAATATGTCTCAGACATGTCACCAAAAAGTCAAAGTGATACCGACAAAAACAGATAAATTGATAGGTACATAGGAAGTAGATGAATATTTGTAAACATTTGTAAATAGAAATAAGCTTGCATGATTAGAGGTTATAGATACAGGTATAACATGTATACAAATCTGCTGCTGGCAAAATAATTTATGTTGAAAGCTGAATGAGAGGGCCGGGTGGTAGGGCAATGGGTTAAACACACATGGACAGGCATAAGGATCCCGGTTCAAGCCCCGGGTCCCCACATGCAGCGAGGTCACTTCACAAGCAGTGAAGCAGGTCTGCAGGTGTCTGTCTTTCTCTCCCTGTCTCTGTCTTTCTCTCCTCTCTCCATTTCTCTCTGTCCTATCCAACAACAATGACGTCAGTAACAACAATAATAATAACCGCAACAACAGTAAACAACAAGGGCAACAAATGGCCTCCAGGAAATGGATTCATGGTGCAGGCACAGAGCCCAGCAATAACCCTGGAGGCAAAAACAAACAAACAAACAAAAAAAACTCTGAATGAACCTGAAATTTATTAACTAAATTTTTATGCACAATTTTTCTATATCTAGGAGTGCTTGTAGTGGTCATTAACCAACACTTTATCATAAAAAGCACGTCTCACTTGAGAACATGGGGTAAGCCAACATGGTAGCTGCCAAAACTTACCAAGATCTTAAATTCTGATTTATCTTGCAAACCTGTGACCCATAAACAAGATAAAAAACGAAATTAAAGAGGGTAGTCTGCTGTCTGCTTAATAAAAATATCATTTTGGGGGCCGAGCAGTAATGCAACGGGTTAAGTGCATGTGGCGCAAAGCACAGGGACCAGCATAAGGATCCCGGTTCAAGCCCCCAGCTCCCCACCTGCAGGGGGGTCGCTTCACAAGCAGTGAAGCAGGTCTGCTGGTGTCTTATCTTTCTCTCCCCCTCTGTCTCCCCTCCTCTCTCCATTTCTCTCTGTCCTATCCAATAACAACATCAATGGCAACAATAACAATAACCACAACAACAAGGGCAACAAAATCTGGGGAAAAAAATAATAATAAAAAAAAAGGCCTCCAGGAGCAGTGGATTCGTGATGCAGGCACCAAGCCCCAGCGATAACCCTGGAGGCAAAATAAATAAATAAATAAATAAATATAGCATCTACCCATTAAAAATTTAAGAACAGAGAAAATAAATTCAAGTAACTTGGGACCAGTGCTATGATGATATATTCTGAGTAGTTTATCTTCTTTTTTTTTTTTTGTCATCACAACAAGTAGTTTATTTGAACATTTTCTGGTAAGCAAAGTGGGGTCTACAAAATAAGAGAAGGTGAAAGTTTCTGTCTCTCTCAAACAAACAGAATACAGAGCTGACAATTATTGCCATTAGGACTACTAATACAGATGTACTATCCTTTATATACTAAGTCATTTCTTATAAATAGTTGCTCTCTACAGGTTATCTAAATTTTCAGCAATCCAAGCCTTTTACTAAGATAGTTTACAAAAACATTATGAATACAATTAAGTGCAATATCTCACATACATAATGTTTGGAAAGAAACTTTACCTCCACATACTAATTTATTTTATTTTATTTATTTATTTTTTAATTTCTCTATTGGAGAATTCATGTTTTACATTCGACAGCAAATACAATAGTTTGAACATGTATAACATTTCCCAGTTTTCCATATTACAATACAACCTCCACTAGGTCCTCTGTCATCCTTCTTGGACCTGTATTCTCCCCCTTCCACCCACCCCAGAGTCTTTTACTTTGGTGCAATATGCCAATTCCAGTTCAGGTTCTACTTGTGTTTGCTCTTCTGATCTTGTTTTTCAACTTCTGCCTGAGAGTGAGATCATCCTATATTCATCCTTCTGTTTCTGACTTATTTCACTTAACATGAATTTTTCAAGATCCACTGAAAATGGTGAGGTCATCATTTTTTATAGCTGAGTAGTATTCCATTGTGTATGTATACCACAACTTGCTCAGCCATTCATCTGTTGTTGGACACCTGGGTTGCTTCCAGGTTTTGGCTATTACAAATTGTGCTGCTAAGAACATATGTGTACACAGATCTTTTTGGATGGGTGTGTTGGGTTCCTTAGGATATATCCCAAGGAGAGGAATTGCAGGATCATAGGGTAGGTCCATTTGTAGCCTTCTGAGAGTTCTCCAGACTGTTCTCAACAGAGGTTAGACCAACTGACATTCCCACCAGCAGTGCAGGAGAGTTCCTTTGACTCCACACCCTCTCCAGCATTTGCTGCTGCTACCTTTTCTGATGTATGACATTCTCACAGGAGTGAAGTGGTGTCTCATTGTTGTCTTTATTTGCATTTCTCTGACAAAGACTTGGAGCATTTTTTCATGTGTTTCTCAACGTTTTGGATCTCTTCTGTGGTGAATGTTCTGTCCATGTCTTCCCCCCCACTTTTGGATGGGGTTACTTGTTTTCTTGTTGTTGAGACTGGCAAACTCTTTATATATTCTGGTTATTAAACTCTTGTCTGATGTATGGCATGTAAGATCTTCTCCCATTCTGTGAGGGGTCTCTTAATTTGGGTAGTAGTTTCTTTTGCTGTGCAGAAGCTTTTTAATTTGATGTAGTCCCATAGGTTTATACTTGCCTTAGTCTTCTTTGTAATTGGATTCGTTTCATTGAATATGTCTTTAAGTATCTGATAGTTTGTGGTTGAACATCCAAGTCCTTGATCCACTTGGAATTTACTTTTGTATTTGGTGAAATATAGTGGTTCAGTCTCATTCTTCTGCATGTTTCAACCCATTTTTTCTAACACCATTTGTTGAAGAGACTCTGCTTTCCCCATTGAATAGTCTGGGCACCTTTGTCAAAGATTAGATGTCCTTAGTAGTTTATCTTCTAATGATTAAAAAGACGTGCAGAAAATAATTAGTCTCCTTAGTATTCTGCTGATGGGAGTGGCTTTGGTGTTGGAATTTGGACTCTTAATTTATGTGTATTGTGAGTAACATAAAGCAAATGACTAGATATATACGTCCTGTTGTAACACAGATTTCCATTGTGAGAAAAATGAAATCCAAATATAAGTTAGGGAGAGGACCGTGTGAAGGTGACTTTGAATGGGAAAATATCAGTGTGAGTTAGTCATTTTATTTTCTCTTTTACTTCCCAGCTCTCTCTACTGAAAAGGTCAAGAAGCAAGGTTACCACATCGGCAGAGAGTACCCATCAACCCCAAGTAAGTGATTGCCAAGTACCATTTCAGGGAAAAGGAGTCAGGTTTCATGAAGAAAAGGGCTGATTTCAAATCCACAGCAATTAACATACAATATACATCAGGAACTTACATTGTTTCATTGGAAATGGGGAGACCTGGTGATGTTAACTTAAGCAATCAAACTTGAGGTTACCTGGGAGTCAGCTAGCTTGATCACACCAGGCTCCTGTGGTGATTCAGTAAGAAGAGCACCTCATCACTTCTTGGAAAAGTGAATCTCACCTGTATTTAGCCATTAGGGTTAGAATATGCATTTGCCTCATCTGTCATGTCTACTTGATATCCCAGAGTTTGAATAAAAGACAGAATCATGAGAAAAGAAAAGAAAAAGCACTGGAAAGTGCTAAGAGCTCTGTTCTACTTTAGAAGAAAAAAGTGCTTAAGTGTCCAGTGTTAATTGGATTGAGGAGGGCAGGATTTTGAACAATTGGAACTTTTTTTTTTTTCAAAAGACCTTGTATGTTAGATGATGGTAAATTAATGATAAATGTGGCCAGAATGGTGAAGGTTTGGTTTGGCATTTATACAATTTTAGGAATTAAAAAGAAAAAAGAAGGGAGTTGGGCTGTAGCTCAGCGCAGCAGGTTAAGCGCAAGGACTGGCCTGAGGATCCCAGTTTGAGCCCCCGGCTTCCCACCTGCAGGGGAGTCACTTCACAGGCAGTGAGGCAGGTCTGCAGGTGTCTGTCTTTCTCTCCCCCTCTTTGTCTCCCCCTCCTCTCTCCATTTCTCTCTGTCCTATCTAACAATGAGGATATCAATAACTACAACAATAAAAAAACAAGGGCAACAAAAGGGAAAATAAGTAAATAAAATAAAATAAAAAGAAAAAAAGCAGGTATTCTGCTGTCGGTACTCTTTTGCTGTGATTGGTTGGGTGACACAGAGAAAAATCTGGTCAATGTTCAACTTAATTATGTTAAGTAGGAGAGAAAGGAATCACCTTGCCACTGCCATGCTGGAGGTCTGTTAACCAGGCTCAGCTCAGAAGCCAGGAGAACTGGCTTCTGACCCTTCTGGCCCACATCTCCCAGTGAAAAGCAGGCAGATACTGGAAGGCATCTGAGCGGTGAGTGCTCTGCTGATCACAGACTAGCCCCAGGGGGAAGTCACCTGGTACTGTGACTGGGCCCTTTTCTCCTCCCCAGACAGCTAAGCCTCTGCACTGTCCATGCTCATTAAAAGGTACAATTCTATAGAGGGGGAAAAAAAGAGAAGAGAAAAAAAGGGGGGAAGCATTTGGCCTATAATTCATGACTGAGACACGAGCCTCGACTTCATTTTAGCAATAAGGTCTCTTCCTCCATCTTGTCCTCCTCCAACTGAGAATTTCAGCAAACCCCTCTGTCAGAGGTTTCTTTCTTCCCCACGACCAACTAGCCACTAATGAGGTGCAGGTGTGTGCAACCCAGGGAGACTAGGAGAGGTGGGGGGTTCTGGGAGGGGTGACCTGGGCTGCAGCATTCCTGAGGAATCCAAGCCCTTCATCCTCTCCTCTTTTGTTTGCCAAGGAAAACTTTTGGGTATCTTGGGGGGTCAGCAAACTATTCCTCTGAAGGGCCAGATGGTAAATATTATTGGTATCTTCCTACAGCTATTTGATTTTGCTCTGGATGACTCTGGGAATGGAAAGGAGGAGGAGGCTAAGGAACTTGGAAGGAGTCGACGTGGGAGGGAAGTAGGTGTAGGGGCTAAATTATGTCTCTATACAGTGGAGTCTTGGTAGCTAGGAGACTGATGGGACTTCTGCTCAGTGTCTGCAGCCCCCGTTCACTGTCAGTGTCCTCCCCTGCTGCCCGGTGCAGGCAATTCTCTTCTCCTGTGTTTCTCATCTCTTCACATTCTCTCGCTTGTTTATGATATCCACCATGCAGGGTCTATGTCCCATCATCCTTCTTTTCAAAATGTGCTTACGGAGAGTCTCGGCAGCACTAATAAGTGTTGAGCCCCGAGTGACTGATGGGTCTGTTGTTGTGAGCATCTGGATGGTACTGTAAGGTGGGAGGCTTGAGTGGCAGTTCTCTTCCTCAGAAATGCTAGTTATGTCAGCTATGTTTGCTTACTCTTAAGTCTATTCTGTAAAGAAGCATTGCCCAAATATCTGTATATTTGGGCAAGCATTTTGATTCATCACAAAATTCATTTTCTTTTTTTTTTTAACCAGAGCACTGCTCATTTTTGATTTATGGTGGTATGGGGGACTGAACCCAGGATTTCGGAATCTTGGGCATGAGAATCTCTTTACATAACCATCATGCTATCTACCCCAGCCCACAAAATCCATTTTCATGACTGAAATGTAACCCTCTATGAACGCCACTCTAGGGATCTTGTTGACCCAGTGGTATAACACCTCACAGACAGAAAGCTAGCAGTGTCCTTAGGGACCTGGGACCGCAGCAAACCCTGGGCGACAGTCTCCATGGGAAGGACTGCCCTCCTCCTGCCTCGCTGTACTCACCTATGCACTCCACCTGCCCCATGCTGATTCTCATCACTGAAAAACAGGCATCACACACAAAAAGAGGTTCATTGCCTGGTTCGTGCCCAACAAGACAAGGTCAGCTGGTGGTACAGTTAGCTGGGTGGTAGGTCCAGGCGAGTGTGTGTGGTTCCTGGGCACCTTCTCAGCCTGTGAGCAGGATACAGAGTCCTCGGGCAGGATGGTGTGGCAGAGTGAGCTGACGTGCAGCGGAAGAGCAGGGTTATGTCTTTCCCAGAAATCTTGGAGCAGATGGTGAATCTCACTGTCCAGGAGCTGCAAATAATGTAAGTCACACCTGCAGATCACACAGGATTCCTTACAACTGTGAAGTCTGGCTATTGTCACTGGTCCTGTGATATCAGAGACACTGCTTCACCTCCTTCTGTCTAGCTAGGAAATAAACAAACAAAAAGGATAAATATTCAGGACAAAGAAGACTAAGGCTAATAATAAAAATGACATTGGCTTCAGGTTTGCAATATTGAAAAGACAGATGTCTAGGTTAGATTTAAAAGTTTCTCATCTTTATTCACTTGGGAACTTAGAACCACCTGCATGCTTAGACGTATGCAGAGTCATGAAGCAAACGGTAGAGTGTTGAGAGCAATTCTTTGGAATTTGTTACCACTTTGGGTTGGTAAACTAGTGAACATTGTGAAGAATGACTTTCCATAATGGTATCAGAGAAAGGCCTACAGGCAGAAGTAGGTTCATTGTATTTTTACTGAAAGGAAGGAAGGAAGGAAGGAAGGAAGGAAGGAAGGAAGGAAGGAAGGAAGGAAAAGGAATGAAGGGGAAGGAAGGAAGGGGAAGGAAGGAAGGGCAGTCAAGAGTAGTGCTTCACCATTTTATGTGGTGCAGAGCATTAAATCCAGCGCCTCATTGAATGAAGGTGTAAGCTGTCCTGTGGAGCCAACACCCAGCAGTGGAATTAGATTTAACCCCCATACCTACACTTTACCCGAGTGTGGCCTTGGAGAGTCCCTTTTCCTCACTGATCGATGCATGGACTCCTCGTCTGTAAAGTGCGTAGAACAATGACTGCTCTCTGGGCTGCTGAAATTTAATGAGATAATACATAAAAGGATAAGCTCAACTCAGTCCAGCTTGGCAAACAATCATTCAATAAATAGGTGTTCTTTACTCCACCCTCCTCTTCCACATGAGATAAGGCTCACATACCACTGTACAAACTGCAGAATTTGTGCACAGGCTGCCTTTAGACAAGAGAAGACAAAGAAGATGTTGTCAAGAACTGTCAAGAGTGGGGAAACCAGGAGGTAGTGCACATGGCACGAAGTGCAAGAACCAGCATAAAGAGCCCGTTTGAGCCTCTAGCTCCCCACCTGCTGGAGGGGGGGGTCCCTTCACAAGCAATGAAGCAGGTCTGCAGGTGTCTATCTTACTCTCTCCCTCTCTGTCTTCCCTTTATCTCTAGATTTCTCTCTGTCCCATCCAACAACAACAGCAATGACAATAATAACAATAAGGGCAACAAAAGGGAAAAATAGCCTCCAGGAGCAGTGAATTTGTAGTGCAGGCACTACGATAACCCTGGAGGCAAGAAAATAAAAAAAACTGTGAAGGGATGGAAACTTAAGTTTCTTTTTTTCTTTTTTTGTAATTCAAAATTTATTTTGGGTAGAGACAGAGAGAAATCTAGAAGTAGAGACAGGAAGAGAGCAAGAGAGAGAGAGACACCTGCAGCCCTGTTTCATCACTTCCCCAATGCAGGTGGGGACGAGAACCTTGACCCTGGGTTGCCATACACTGTAATGTGTGTGCTGGACCAGATGAGCCACCAGCTGGCCCCTCCCTGTGTCTAAGCTAACAGCTTGCCCTGACACAGCTACACGGATGCTGACAGAATGCACAAGACTCCTGCATCAGAAACCAAGGACTTGCTCACTCATGCAGCATGAGCACCAGCATATTTGCATGCTTCCCTTGAGCCCTGCTTCCCAAGGGGCAGTGGGAAGAGAGCCAAGTGACTGCTGGATGCCCCGTGGGAGGGAAACCCTGAGTTTATGAACCCCAAAGTTGTAGAAAGGACAGTAAGTATGCCCTGTGCCTTAGACTTTTTACTTCAAAGCTATTTTCTACAAAGCAGTCTTACAGACCTAGTCCAGAACAAGGGCAGCTCCTGCTCATTTGCTAACTGTAAAAAAAAAAAAAAAAAGTGAGATGCATGGAAAAGTGTGCCCCAGGGGCTGGGTGATAGCGTAGCGGGTTAACTTCACATGGCACAAAGCACACAGGGACCACTGTAAGGATCCCAGTTCGAGTCCCGGATCCATACCTGCAGGGGAGTCGCTTCACAGGCGGTGAAGCAGGTCTGCAGGTGTCTCTCTTTCTCTCCCCCTCTCTGTCTTCTCCTCCTCTCTCCATTTCTCTCTGTCCTATCCAACAACAACAACAGTAGTAGCAACCACAATAATACTGAGCCCCAGCGATAACCCTGGAGGCAATAATAATAATAATAATAATAATAATAATAATAATAATGAGGGAGTCGGGTGGTAGCGCAGTGGGTTAAGCACACATGGTGCAAAGCGCAAGGACCGGCGGAAGGATCCCAGTTCAAGCCCCCGGCTCCCCACCTGCAGGGGTGTCGCTTCACAGGCAGTGAAGCAGGTTTGCAAGCGTCTGTCTTTCTCTCCCCCTCTGTCTTCCCCACCTCTCTCCATTTCTCTCTGTCCTATCCAACAACAATAACATCAATAACAACGATAATAATAACCACAACAATGGTAAAACAACCAGGGTAACCAAAAAAATAAATAAATAAGGGAAAAAAATGGCCTCCAGGAGCAGTGGATTCGTGGTGTAGGCACCGGGCCCCAGCAATAACCCTGGAGGCAAAATAAATTAAATAAATTTTTTTAAAATGTGTGTCCCAAGAAGACATAGCAGGAAGAATCCACTTCTTCCCTTTCCTCCAGCCAGGCTCACAGGCAGTGGAAGGCTCTGCTTGGTGAGCAGAGTCCCCTACATGACTCTCCACTGTATCTCTCCTGCCCTCACCTCTGCCCACTGTGCCGGTGCTCAGGTTCCCCATCAGGAATTTTCTGTCCCCATATTGTGCTACTTAGAGTCGTCTCCAAACCCAGAGCCATGCAGACTCCAGGACTGGAATTTCTGAGGGAAATGCAACTGAAGCTTCCACGAAAACTGTGAGAGGAGAAGAAGAGCGGAGAGGCAGGAAGTCTAAGGAGAGGACAGGTGCCTGTCCTCTCCTCTTCACACTTGTTCCCAGTTTGGAGGTGAAAACCGAGCCCAACTGGTGTCGCTGAAATAAAGCAGGAAGTGTGCAGAGGCTTGGAAACCCTCTTCAGGTGCACGGGCCCAAGGCCAGCTGAATGTCTAGGGAGAGCAGGAAGCCACCTCGTGGAGTCATTGGAGGGACATCATGAGTCCCACCTGTTTCCAAACATCCTCCTGCACCTGGCGTCCCCATTCTGGATTCTCCTCCAGGAAAGCTGTGGTCTAACAAACGACACTGTTGCAGTGTCAATAAGCTGGTCTGTGCATTTCACATATGCCATTTGAGTGCCAACTCTCTGCTGGCCTTTGTGTTAGACTCTCGGATGCAGTCCTTGTCCCTGGGAGCCTCGGGCTAGGGAAGATCAGAAAGGTGACAGGCAGTGAAGCTGCCAACGTACACAGGTTATGATGATGACTACAGGGTGACACGGGGAGGGACACTCGGTCTTATTTGGAAGACAGAGGGAGGGAGAGAAAGATAGACACCTGCAGACCTACTTCACTGTTGGTGAAGTGACCCCTCTGCAGGTGGGGAGCCGGGGCTTGAACTGGGATCCTTATGCCTGTCCCTGTGCTTTGCGTCATGTGCACTTAACCTGCTGTGCTACTGCCTCCCCCCCCCCCGTAAGTGATTTTTTTTATCATGAGTACACCTTCTGTAACATGTAAGAGCTGAGTTTTGGGGGCCGGCAGTAGTACACCTGGTTCAGGGCACACAGCGTCATACAGAAGGACCCAGTTTCAAGCCCCTGCTCCCCACCTGCAGAGGGGAAGCTTCGTGAGCAATGAAGCAAATATTTCAGGTGTCTCTCTGCTCCTCTCAGTCTCCATCTCCCCCTACCCTCTCAGTTTCCCTTTCCTATCAAATAAGGGGGGGGGGGGAGTGGAATGGAAACATTTGCTGCAGGGATCAGTGGATTCATCTTGCAGGCACTGAGCCACAGCAATAACCCTGGTGACCATTAAAAAAAAAAACCTGACTCTTATTGTGGTGGTAGGTGGAGGGCATCAAGCATCAAACCAAGACAAGTTCATGGAGTAGGAGGAAAGGTGCAGAGCATATGGCGGTGCTTGTCTAAGGCCAGTGGTTGCAAACCGAGGTGGAAGTGGCGCTTGGATGGAAATACCTTCAGATAAGTGGCAGCACTTTTCAAATGACAAGAGACGGGACTCAGTCAGCAGCAACAAACAAAAAGCCAAGTGATTTTAGGAGCCTTCACTGGAGCTGAGCTAGGGCTCCCGTGCCTTTCCCACACGTCCCTCCTACCTGCACCCTCTGCCATGACTCGCTCTACTCCAGAGGGGAGGAAAGTGACAGGTGATGAGAACTTGCTTCCCCAATCCACTTTGACCCCAAAGGGACCTGATGGTTCCCGGAACTGACCTTTGCATGTGGCATGAGCAGGTGTCTGTTAGCAGAGTCAGGTGCAGATCTGAAAAAAAAAAAACAACCCTCCCCCCAAATTTGAAACTGCTATTTTTTGTGTTGTAGCCTGTTGGTTTGTGTTTTTTTCTTTCTATTTTTAGAATGGGAGAGGGAGAGGGAGAAGGGAAGGGGAAGGGGGAGGGGGAGGGGGAGGGGGAGGGGGAGGGAGAGGGAGAGGGAGAGGGAGAGGGAGAGGGAGAGGGAGAGGGAGAGGGAGAGGGAGAGGGAGAGGGAGAGGGAGAGGGAGAGGGAACCACTCCCCCATCAGTGGAGTTCTGGCTGCTCCCATGTGGAGGCAGGGATATGAATGACCCAAAGCCTCACATATGTGGCTCGGGCCCTTTAACCACTAAGTCACCTCCATGCCTCAGAAACTGCTTTGAGCTGGGCCTGGATTTATATCATAGACTGTGGTTCCAGACTTTCCTCCCAGCCTTCAAGTGGAGCCAAACTCACCGAGTGAGTTTCAAATATCACCATTTAGCAGCCCATTGGCCAGCATCTCCCTCTCTTCCCGCTGAACTCTCAGCCAACCTAGGCAACATTTGGATCCAATCTGGAGAGAAAAATTGGGTGAGCTCCTTGCCAAATTTCTGTGAATCTGTGTCAGACTCAGTGATTTGGGCTAAGACTTGGGGAGTGGCTAAGTCCCCGGTGGAATTCTGTGGTTGCATAATCCACAGGAAATGAAGTGAAGAGTACTTTCACAAACTACCTCCAAGGAAGTGGGCTCTGTGGAGTCTCAGTCTTAATGGGGCTCTAGATTTCAGAGCTTTCACCACAGTGTTTGTATTCCCACAGCAGTGAATGGTCTTCTAAAGGCTACTTAGCCATCTGTTCAGTTCCCTGCCACAGCACCCTGTCATCTGGGCTATTGTCCTTTTGGAACCAGAGGATGCCCATACAGAATGCTGACAAATGGATTACTTGTGTGAGGTCAAGATATAATGGAATGGCTGGACTGGGCTTTAGGCTTGCCCTGATGGATTCTGTTGTCCATGATCTACCAAAACGTTGATCACTGACCCATTCAAGGCCTGCAAACCTTTCTTGCATTATAGTCCAGGTGACTGTAGCAGTAACAATAACAAAAAATCGTTAATACAGACAGGGTAAAGGGAGCATCATGCCTCAGTTTCTCTGGGAAATGGATTATGTAGTGAAGATTTGTCCACAATTACTTTCACGCACAGACTCTTAAAAAAAAAAAAAGGAGTTGGGCGTTAGCAAAGCGGGTTAAGTGCAGGTGGCACAAAGCGCAAGGACTGGCATAAAGATCCAGGTTCGAACCCCCGGCTCCCCACCTGCAAGGGAATCACTTCACAGGCAGTGAAGCATGTCTGCAGGTGTCTCTCTTTCTCTCCCTCTCTGTCTTTCCCTCCTCTCTCCACTTCTCTCTGTCCTATCCAACAACAATGACAACAATAATAACTACAACAATAAAACAAAAAAGGCAACAAAAGAGAATAAAATAAATAAGTAAATATATATATATATATATATATATACATATATATCTTAGAAACTAAGGATAGCAAAACTGGACAAGGGGAGAACTGAACAATGGCGCATTCATAAGTGGGTGCATAGCTGATCCCACAAGAAGACTGGGAATTCTGATAATACTTCATAGTTGTCTTGGATTATTGCAAGGGTCTTGGCAATTGTTAGTTGTGATTTACCTCTGAGGAGGCGATGTAACTTTGAACAATGAAATGGCCTCTGACAGAGAGAAATTTCCTGGGGGAAATTCAACAGACAACTCCCACTTTGCTCCTGAAAGAAGTGATGCACCCCAACATCCAAGACAGGAAGAGAGTAGAACTTTCAGGCGCCAGGTGGTGGTGCATGGAGTTACATAGTATTAAACACAGGGACCTACCCTCGCAAAGATCCTGGTTCGAGCCCCCAGCTCCCCACCTGCAGTGGGGACACTTCACAAGTGGTGAAACATGTCTGTGGGTACCTATCTTCCTTTATCCATCTCCATCTCAAATATCTCCCCCTTCCCTCTCAATTTCTCTCTGTCCTATCTAATAAAATGGCCACCAGGAGCAGTGGATTCTTAGTGTGGGCACTGAGCCCCAGCAATAACACTGGAGGGAGGGAGGGACGGAGGGAAGGAAGGCAGGAAGGAAGGAAGGAAGGAAGGAAGGAAGGAAGGAAGGGAAGAAAGGAAAGAAGGGAGGGAGGAAGGAAAGAAAGGAGGGAGGGGGGAAGGAGGGAGGGAGAAAGAGTAGAATTGTCTGCTGAGAACTTAGAATTCTGCTAACAGTTTTCTAGAGGTCATGTCCACAATGATGAGAAGAATTCATAAAACAAGGAGACAGGCCCACACATAGGAGGCCCCAACAAGTGGAGAGACAGAAGACCTGGTAAAGTCATATCAAGACAGATCATTCAGTGGCTCCTGCATCTTTATATAGGGAGTAAGCTCATGTAAAATGTGGTGGTGGTGGTGGTGGTGGGTGGGTGGGGGTGTCAAAGAATGGATCAAATTCAAACAAAAGAATTTGGCTAGGGGAAAAAAAAAAGCATGACTGAGCTAAAATGACTGTGGAAATTTCCGGAGTTAACTGAGAAATCTGTAAATCTACAGTTATATTTTTGCAAGCATTCTAGAGTCTCCGCTTTCTTCCCCTAAGCTCCTCTGAGACTTCCTGTAAGTTTGGCATGAAAGTTAACTTCATGTATAGGAACAGCCCCGTTAGGAGAGGATCACAGCTTCGGAGCCAGCAAGCTGAGTATGAGCATCTTCTTGGACAGCTGAGTCACCTTGGCCCGTCCCATTCTTTATTTTTACCTGCCTTCATCTCCTCCCAACAGGAATGTCGAAAGCCATATGCTTTGTCCTGCACTAGATAAGGACACGAACGCGTTCTGAAAAAGTGGGGAAATTTTCCTCTCCCTTCTCTCCTGTTCCTTCTCCTGAGCTGAATTTTTTTCCTTAATGATAAGCGAAACAAATATGCTGTTTTGACATTTTTTGTTAGCGTTTTCATTTTTGTTTAAATTGCTCCCTCTTGTACAGATTATTATTTTTAATTTTTAAAACCCTTTTCTTTATTATTATTGGATAGAGTCAGATAAATTGAGGAGGGGGAGATATAGAGGGAAAGAGACAGAGAGAGACACCTATAGCCAAAGACCCCATTCTGATTCAGCACTGTGGTAATAAGATGCTATCTAATCACTATGCATCATCCCAACAGTACTGTGTACTTGGTCCTGCAATTACCATCAAGCACCTCATATCACAGTTGCCCACTAACAAGAATTCATGCATTCACAAAACGTCCTTTTTGAAATCCTTTGTTATTGTTCTTTTTATCCCTCCTTTTCCTCATTTTGATCCCAAACTATGTAAATTCATCCCGAGTTTAAATTTAGTCTCTCTCAGTAACTGGTTCGAAGGCCTTAAATTAGTAACGAACCTGTCTGATCTCTGGTTTTCTGATCTGTGGAACAGGACCAATAATGCTCACTACCAAACTAGATAAGAGAGTACTCTGCACGTAGTCAGGCATTTTAAAAGCTACATGTTTTCGACTAAAGAAAATTGTAGGATGGGGCTGGGATACAGCCTCGGAAAACTGACACCCCACACACACACACATACACACACACAAACACACACACACATACACACACAAACACACACACACATACACACACACAAACACACACACACATACACACACAAACACAAACACACACACATATACACAGCCTTAGCAGGAGGTCTTAACAATACCAGCACCCAGGGATTGTGGTCAGTAAAGAACGGTAAATTCATTTATTTATTTATTTATTTTTTCCTCCAGGGTTATTGCTGGGCTCGGGGCCTGCACCATGAATCCACCACTCCTGGAGGCCTTTTTTTTTTCCCCCTTTTGTTGCCCTTGTTGTAGCTTCGTTGTGGTTATTATTATTGCCCTTGTTGATGCAATTCGTTGTTGGACAGGACAGAGAGAAATGGAGAGAGGAGGGGAAGACAGAGAGGAGGAGAGAAAGACAGACACCTGCAGACCTGCTTCACCGCCTGTGAAGTGACCCCCCCTGCAGGTGGGGAGCCGGGGTTCGAACCGGGATCCTTATGCCGGTCCTTGTGCTTTGCGCCACCTGCGCTTAACCTACTGCGCTACAGCCCGACCCCCAAGTTCATTTATTTTTATCAGCAATGTAACTTTTCTGATGAGGATAATCTGATTTCTCTCTTTCTTTCTTTCTTTCTTTCTTTCTTTCTTTCTTTCTTTCTTTCTTTCTTTCTTTCTTTCTTTCTTTCTTTCTTTCTTAAATGCGGGCTGGAAAATTGTCCACAGTAATTTGCAAGACTGAATTCAATTGCTGTGAGCACTTAATTATTCACATGGCCACTTTCCACATCTAGATTATCAGTGGAATTCTTTCCCCTTGGATTTCAGGCTGCTTTCTTCGCGCCACCCAGTGTGTGGCTGGGCCGCAGCCCCCCTCCAGCAATTTCGTGTGGGCTTAGGGAATGCAAACTCATTTTAACTTTTTCCTGAGCAGAACACTGCTGGATAGGAAAACCTAAATTCCCAAAAGTCATATAAAGCATTCCAAAGTATAATATAAAAAATGTTTAAGTTGTTTTTCTGCTTTGGATTATCTGCACCACTATTCATTTCCTTTTTTGTGGATAACCAAGAACTGGCTGTGTTTCAGCTAACAGAACTTTCTACTGAGAAAACTCTGTAGGGCCCTCCGTTCAGGTCAATTCCTAATCTGTAATATTTGTACTTGACAGTGCAGACTGCCTTGGAATGGGGGAGTGAGTCTGTAAGTAGTTGTACAAGTTCCAGCTTCAGATATCTCTTTTTTGTTTTTTTACCTCCAGGGTTATTACTGGGGCTTGGTGCTTGCACTACGAATCCACTGCTCTTTTTCCCATTGTTGTTGTTGTTGTTGCTGCTGTTGTTGTTAGATAGGACAGAGAGAAATGGAGAGAGGAGGGGAAGACAGAGAGGTGGAGAGAAAGACAGACACCTGCAGACCTGCTTCACCACCTGTGAAGCGACTCCCCTGCAGGTGGGAAGCCGGGGGCTCGAACCGGGATCCTTACTCTGCTGGTGTTTGTGCTTTGCACTATGTGTGCTGCCTGTCCAGCCCCCCAGATACCTCTTTTTTTTAAATTTTATTTTATTTTTTCCTCCTCCAGGGTTATTGCTGGGCTTGGTGCCTGCACCATGAATCCACTGCTCCTGGAGGCCATTTTCTCCCCTTTTTGTTGCCCTAGTTGTTGCAGCCTCGTTGCAGTTATTATTGCCATTGTTGACGTTGCTTTGTTGTTGGACAGGACAGAGAGAAATGGAGAGAGGAGGAGAAGACAGAGAGAGAGGGGGAGAGAAAGATAAGACACCTGCAGACCTGCTTCACCGCCCGTGAAGCGACTCCCCTGCAGGTGGGAAGCCGGGGGCTCGAACCGGGATCCTTACGCCGGTCCCTGCGCTTTTCGCCACGTGCGCTTAACCCACTGCGCCACCGCCCAACCCCCGATATCTCTCTTTTTTTTTTTTAATATTTATTTATTTATTCCTTTTTGTTGCCCTTGTTTTATTGTTGTAGATATTATTGTTGATGTCATTGATGTCGTTGTTGTTGGATAGGGCAGAGAGAAATAGAGAAGAGAGAGGGGGAGAGAAAGACAGACACCTGCAGACCTGCTTCACTGCCTGTGAAGCGACTCCCCTGCAGGTGGGGAGCCGGGGGCTCGAACCAGGATCCTTACTCCGGTGCTTGTGCTTAGTGTCACCTGTGCTTCACCTGCTGTGCTACCGCCCTACTCCCAGATAATCTCTTTTTCAATGGAACTTCTACCTTTGCTGTTTCAAATCATATCAGACCATTAATGATGAAAATCAGGTAAGCTCTGCTCCCCAGATAAAGAAAGAAAAATCATCTTGCCTCACAAAGAGTTTTTTTTTCCTAGATCAGTTCATACAAATGAAATGTAAAAAATGGAATAAAAGGATGATTATGTTTTGCTAACCAAGGAATTTCTTAACTGTATTCAGCCAAATGTAGGCTCCACACCCACTGATCATTTAAACTCACTCATCTTTGATATGAACTCTCCAGGCCTAGTGTTCTCTAGAGCCCCTGTCATCAAGACCTGGTTCCTGCTCTGGGGCTATCTTTAATTTCATGTCTCTCGTAACTGGAGGGAGGGCTGCCTGCAACTAGGGGTGGTTGGTGGCACACGTGGAGTTGTGGGTCCTGGCCTTGGTTGTATGTTCCCCGTTCAACTCCTGCAAAATCTTAAAAAGACAGGAAAGCAGGCTTATTACTTCCTGCTTGGGAGAACTGAGTTCATTTCAACAGAAGCAATTAGCTTGCATTGGCATTGCTCTGTGATGTGCTTGTACATCTAATGAAGGTCTGAGCGCAAAGAAAAATCCACTGAAGTCCCTGCTTCACACTGCTCAGAGTCCAAGATCGGGAATGGATGCGCAGAGAGATATTCACCTATGACTTGAACAGAGTTGCAGCTGATGCAAAAAAAAAAAAGTAGAAGGGGGACAGAGAGCACAGAAAGGGGGCCGGGCAGTGGCATACCTAGTTAAGCACATATCACCAAGAGCAAGGACCCAGGTTCCAGTTCCTGGCTCCCCACCTGCAGGGGGGCAGGGTCGCTTCTCTTTCTCTCCTCCTCTCTATCTCTCCATCCTCTCTCAGTTTCTCTCTGTCCTATCTAATAAAAATATTAGGAAAACAAATGGCCTCCAGGAGTGGTGGATTCATAGTGTCAGTACAGCACCCCAACAACTGGATGTAAAATAAATAAAAAAAAAAACAAGAGAGCACAGAGATGGCATTTTAGGACAACCCAGGAAAGCTTCCCCAAAAGTGCTATTTGGGGCAGGCCTTGAAGGGTGAGTAGGAATCTGACAGTTACAAGAAGCTTGAGAGCACTGGAGTTTCCCTGAGGGATGTGCACACCAAGGGACCACGCACTGAGAAAGAGCACTGCCAGGCATGCTGAGCAAAGAGCTGAGAGAAGGACGCTCAGGTGTGGGGGGAGTGACCAACAAATGAGAAAGGCCAGGCACAGAAGCCTAGCCACTGCTCCACTGTGCTCACCTGGCAACAGAGGCTGGCTGCTCTCATGCACTGCCCTCAGCACAAGTCCTGACTCCCCCTACCCCCACTGACTTTAGAGTCCTTTGGGATTCTAAACACTAAGTGCGCCGGACAGGAGTGGGGAGGGTGATAGTCCTGTGGGGTTCTACACACTAAAAATGGGACAGTGCAGGTTACTCGCCTGACCTAACAGGAATAGCAGCAACTAATGTTTTTAGAATATATTGCATTCTAGGCATTTGTGCTTAACTTTTTTTTTAATATTTCATATTAGTATTTTAATGGGAGGAAGAGAGGAAAAGAGAGGGAGGAGGAGGAAACAGAGCACTTCTCAACTCTAGTTTATGGTGATACCGGGGATTGAACCTGGGACCTATAGGAATTTAGGCATAAGAGTCTGTTGCACAAACCAGTGTTACCTCCCTCGCCATATGCTTAACATTTTACATTAAAAAGTAATGTATAGGGGGCTGGGCGGTAGTGCAGCGGGTTAAGCACACATGGTGCAAAGCACACAAGGACCAGCATAAGGATCCCAGTTCGAGCCCCCCGCTCCCCACCTGCAGGGGGATCGTTTCACAAGCGGTGAAGCAGGTCTAAAGATGTCTATCTTTCTCTCCCCCTGTGTCCTCCTCCTCCTCTCTCTATTTCTCTCTCTCCTGTCCAACAACAACAACAGCTATAACAACAATAACAACAAAGGCCACAACAATGAGAAAAATGGCCTCCAAGAGCAGTGGATTCCTGATTCAGGCACCAAGCCCCAGCAATAGCCCTAGAGGCAAAAAAGAAAATAGAGGTTCCTCAAAAAAAAAGAAAAAGTAACGTATATAATTTCACTGAAAGATTCTTCAGCAGAGCAGTTTGATTCATGTACTGTTATTAGCATGTTATGTGTAGCAGATGGGGGAAGTCCAATTTGGGCATTTTTGTATTTGTGGTCAGGTAGCTAGTAGGATTGAAACTTACTTATTTCTAATTTCCAAGTCCAATTTCTTAGCTTCTACACTGTCCACTCTGTATCATTCTCCCAAAGCAATAACGTCATAATTTTTGTAAGGTTTTACAAATGCTTATAGAAGTTATTTCTTGGGAGTCGGGCTGTAGCGCAGTGGGTTAAGTGCAGGTGGCACAAAGCACAGGGACCGGCATAAAGATCCCGGTTCGAACCCCGGCTCCCCACCTGCAGGGGAGTCACTTCACAGGCGGTGAAGCAGGTCTGCAGGTGTCTATCTTTCTCTCCCCCTCTCTGTCTTCCCCTCCTCTCTCCGTTTCTCTCTGTCCTATCCAACAACGACGACAACAACAATAATAACTACAACAATAAAACAACAAGGGCAACAAAAGGGAATAAGTTAAATTAAATTAAATTAAAAAAAAGAAGTTATTTCTTTTTACTTGGTCATTTCATTACAGTGGCCACCATGTGTTCTTGTTTTGTTTTTTTTTTTCTCCAGGGTTATTGCTCAGCTCGGTGCCTGCACCATGAATCCACTCCTCCTGGAGGCCATTTTTCCCCCCTTTTGTTGCCCTTGTTGTTGTAGCCTCGTTGTGGTTATTATTATTGCCATTGTTGATGTTGTTCATTGTTGGATAGGACAGAGAGAAATGGAGAGAGGAGGGGAAGACAGAGAGGGGGAGAGAAAGATAGACACCTGCAGACCTGCTACACCGCCTGTGAAGCGACTCCCCTGCAGGTGGGGAGCCGGGGGCTCGAACTGGGATCCTTCTGACGGTCCTTGCGCTTTGCGCCACATGCGCTTAACCCAGTGCGCCACCACCTGACCCCCCCCCCCGTGTTCTTGTTTTAATGTCTTTTTTGATTTAATGTTTTCTTCTTGAGAATAGGGTGTATAGTAAATGAGTTAAAAGAATGAAAGGAAAGGAAGAAGGGAAGGGAGGAAGAGGATAAGGGCGAGAGCAAGGAAGAAAGGAAGGAGGGAAGAGGGAAGGAAAGAAAAAACAATTTTCCTATGGAGAAGCTAAAGAGAGATCTAGGAGCTAAACTTGCGTTCAGAAATATCAGTCACCAGAATTATAGTCCGACTCATGGAGGAACTTCTCTTTGATGATAAAAGTTCAATTTTCTTTGTTTCTTTTTTTGTTAAGATATAGATTTTGCAAGTTATTTTAAAAAAAAAAATCTTTGACTATCAGAAACCACATCGTGCTCAAATGAGAGAACTGGCCTTATGGCTACAGCTGATTCTCACGAGGGAAAAAATGTCACCTGACATGATAAATTAAAGTCCTATGACTTGGTCGGGGCCTATTGTTGTGCATGGCAACAGTCACATACCAAACATTTCACAAATAGATGGAGGGGGCGAGAGAGGCTCACTGAGAAATGCATTTGAAGAATGTGAGATGTGCTTGCAGAAAGGGCATTAAATGTCTAGGATAACTGTGATGGCAGCTCTACTGCGAGTGGTAACGACACAGACTATAGGCTAATAAAGGGAGTCGGGGCTGAAGAGCTCATCCTGAATGCCAAGGGGCAGAAGCTAATGGCTGCTACTAGGAATCTAAGGCCTGAAGAATATCCCTTGTCTGGCTCTCATGCCCACATCTTATCATTCATTGACACACAATTTATTTTACAAACAGGTTCATAATGACCAAAAATGCATCATGACATCAAATTTAAGGAGGGAAAAAAATCATACTTGATGGGGTAATTCAGCAGAGTAAGAATCCTGACGTCCCAAAGTATATCGTTAGCTAAAGGTTAATTTCAGAAGAGGCAACCTCTAGGCAGAATGGACAGTTGAAAGGGAACGTCTCTCCTAGAAGAGACCTAGTCACTGTCGAAGACAACATTTAAGTCCACATGCACTGCTGATGGTGCCCTTCTTGGGCAACCGTCTGGGCCCCAAGTCCTCTGTATTTATTCAGCTACTTAAAGAAGGTATCTAAGTGGTCCGGGAGGTGGTGCAGTGGATAAAGCCTTGGACTCTCAAGCATGAGGTCTTAAGTTCAATCCCTGGAAGCACATGTACCAGAGTGATGTCTGGTTCTTTCTCTCTCTCTCTCTTATATTTCTCATAAATAAATAAATAAATGGTGTCTAAGATCATGTGATGAATTCCTCAGAAATGTTGGATCTCTTCCAGGTAGATAGGAAGCATATTTGCTTTTTGTCAGCTCTTAGGCACTTTTCCCCCCTTGTTCATCTCACTCATTGTTAATTTGAATTTCCTCTGAAAAACCCTGAAGTCTACACGGTTTCTTTCATTCCCAAATAGTAGAGGAAAAAAATGTATGAGTAGCTAGCTTGGGCAATATAAAGCTAGATTTGCAGAAAAAGATACGTTATGAAGGTAGAATCAGATGATCAGTAGAGAGGATGAGACTGTGCCTGGAACTTCCATCCTGTCTCCTCCCCTCTCTAAGCATCAGTGAAGGAAATTCTCTGCTCCTTCCTCCCCCATAGCTCATGCAGTCTGATGATTGTTTTCTTGGACATGAAATGGCACTCACTATCCTGTTCCCAAGCATCTCAGCCTGAAAATATACTTTTCTCTGAAATACGAATAAGTAAACATTATCTATGGAAACAATTCCCAGATCTTTTTCTTCAATATTTATTGATTCCCTTTTGTTGCCCTTGTTGTTTTATTGTTGTTGTTATTGATGTCATTGTTGTTGGATAGGACAGAGAGAAATGGAGAGAGGAGGGGAAGACAGAGAGGGGGAGAGAAAGACAGACACCTGCAGACCTGCTTCACCGCCTGTGAAGCGACTCCCTACAGTGGGGACCCGGGGCCTCAAACTGGGATCCTTACACTGGTCCTTGCTCTTTGCGCCACCTGCCCACCTGCGCTTAACCCGCTGCACTACCGCCTGACTCCCAATTCCCAGATCTTGTTCTGTTCTCCGTACATTCTGTCCACTTCACTGCTGTCTGTTGCAGATTATAAAACTTTTGAGTGGAACAGCTATGTAATACATTCTCTCTCAATAATCCCCAGCCAGGAAACATAGGCCTTGGATGCATTCCTAATGAGACTGAAGAGAAAGATGATAGTGACAATAACCATGGGGTTGACAACAGGATTACATGAGGACAACTCGACTCTGAGTGCCTCATGTAGTCAAGGCAGTATAGTGTAGAGATAGAAATAAAAGAGAATAAAAGATAAAGAAGACTGGGCATTGGAGTATGACACTGAGGTGGGTTCTAATCTCACCCCTCTTCACACTGTAGCCAGAGTGCAGCTTGTTTTGTGGATTCACAGGATCTAAGTCCTTCCCAGCAGGTAGGAACCATATCCAGGCCTAAATATTGAAACTCTGCGTAGATTTTTTTTTGCTCTACTTTATCTTTTTTCCTCCAGGGTTATTACTGGGGCTCAGTGCCTATACTATGGGGAGCTGGGGGCTTGAACCTGGATCCTTGCACAAGTCCTTGTGCTTCACACTATGTGCACTTAACCCCATGCACTAGAAGGAGAAGGAAAGGAGAAGGAAGAGAAGAAAGAGAAAAAGAGCAAATGACAGCCAACTTAAATGGGAGGAAAATCAACCTGAAGACTCATGGGCAGTGGGGGTGTGTGTGTGGAAATTCCAAAGGAACATTTCTCTCCGCCCCTCCTGAATCAGGTGGCAAGTGCACATTGGGATGTATCTGTGTAAACAAGGTACAAAGAGCAGGGCCTGTTATAAAATGTCTGTCTAGGGGGCTGGGCGGTAGCGCACATGGCACAAAGTGCAAGGACGGGTGTAAGGATCCCGGTTCGAGCCCCCAGCTCCCCACTTACAGGGGAGTCGCTTCACAGGTGGTGAGGCAGGTCTGCAGGTGTCTATCTTTCTTTCCTCCTCTTTGTCTTCCCCTCCTCTCAATTTCTCTCTGTCCTATCCAACAATAACAACATCAGTGGCAACAATAACAATAATGACAACAACAAAACGGGGAAAAAATGGCCTCCAGGAGCAGTGGATTCAGGATGCAGGCACTAAGCCCCAACCCTAGAGGCAAAACAAACAAACAAACAAAAATGTCTGTCACCCTAACAAAAGTAGTGCAGGCAACCCCCCTCTACACAGCACTGCACGTTTTCTGAGAATCAGTCAAGTCCTCTCACTCAGTGGAAGCCCAGTCCAGTCACACTGTCTGCATCTTCCTCCAGGAGCTGATTTCTGCCAGGTAGAAAATTAAGTTTCCTTTACTCTTCTTTTCAATGCTTGGGCATTGCAGGACTGTTGTTCTGTGTGGGAAACCAACTCCCTGTCTCAGTAAACAAGAACACACAGGCTTTTCTGGACACATAATGGAGCCTTTTTTATTTTATCCAAAAATCATTCCACACTTAACACATCAATGAAGCTACTTAAGCTCTACTACATCTGAATTAAAGAGGAACTGTGTGATCAAAGAGTGTGAAAAGAACCACACAGGGTGTTCTTCAGATCCTGGACTTTTGTTACATCCGATACAGAACAAACCCAATAAATGTGCTTATCCCAGGAGCTAGTTTCATTATCTCATACCCTTCAGCCTGGAGAAAGTATTTCTGTATTACCTCTCTTTCTACAGTATCTGCTTGATTTCGACAATTTCGGTGGAGAAATGAGATAACCAGTATGTTTTGAGAGACTATGAGTAAAACTGGGGAGTGATGATTTTTTTTTTCTTGGAATGTTGTCTGCTTTTATTTAACTCAATACAAATCTGACAGTACAAAACCCCTCTCTTTGCATATCCATGTATGTGACTGTGTATGGGTAGCTATGGGACTGTACATGTAAATGTACACAGTATGCATTAGTATACCCCCACGCACACAAAACAATAACACAAGAAACTGTTTTCTTACCATGTAGGAAAATATAAAGCAAAAGAGACAGTGAAAATTCTTTCTTACCTAGAGTTGAATGGTTGAATTAGGAGTCTATAATCCATTTTTTATAGCATTGTATGCTGTGAATGTAACTTCTACAAAGGTTACCAAGGCTCACTCTCTCTCCCCCCCCTCACTGTATATTGTTAATACTATGAATTCTAGAGAGTTTTCAAAATTTCTAGAGAGAGGTCAAGCATCTTCATAAGCCAAGTATCGTAGCTACAGACATACTAAAGTGTATTTTGTGTCTTTCATCTAAGTTGCATAAAAACATGGTATACAAAATATGCAGTCAAGGAATTAAAGTTGAGTGAACAGATTATTATTTAAATTTATGTAATCAAATCAATATCGGATAGAGATCTATTCCTTTAACTATAATTTATAACGCTGGGGTGAATTGTTGAACGAGCACTGAAAATTATTCAGGGAAAAATACTCTCTTTTAAAAAAATAAGAGCTTAAATTGGGATTAATTCACTCAGATGCCATTTTAAAGCACCATTTGTGGGAGTCAGGCAGTAGCGCAGCCGCCTAAGCTTCACAAGTGGTGAAGCAGGTCTGCAGGTGTCTATCTTTCTCTCCTCCTCTGTCTTCCCGTCTTCTCTCAATTTCTCTCTGTCCTATCTAACAACAAGGACATCAACAACAACTATAATAACTACAACAATAAAACAACAAGGGCAACAAAAAGGAATAGATAAAATCTTTAAAAAGTACCATTTATGAGCCAGTCACTCTTGTAGGCACAGGAAAGCCAAGGTTTAAAAATATATGTCCCCGTGGCGCAAAGCGCAGGAACCGGCGTAAGGATCCCGGTTCGAGCCCCCGGCTCCCCACCTGCAGGGGAGTCCCTTCACAGGCGGTGAAGCAGGTCTGCAAGTGTCTATCTTTCTCTCCCCTTCTCTGTCTTCCCCTCCTCTCTCCGTTTCTCTCTGTCCTATCCAACAACGAATTGCGTCAACAAGGGCAATAATAATAACCACAACGAAGCTACAACAAGGGCAACCAAAGGGGGAAAAAAAATGGCCTCCAGGAGCGGTGGATTCATGGTGCAGGCACCGAGCCCAGCAATAACCCTGGAGGAGGAACAAAAAAAAAAAAAATATATATATATATATATATATATGTCCCGGGGGTCGGGCGGTGGCGCAGTGGGTTAAGCGCATGTGGCGCAAAGCGCAGGGACCGGCGTAAGGATCCCGGTTCGAGCCCCCGGCTCCCCACCTGCAGGGGAGTCACTTCACAGGCGGTGAAGCAGGTCTGCAGGTGTCTGTCTTTCTTTCCCCCTCTCTGTCTTCCCCTCCTCTCTCCATTTCTCTCTGTCCTATCCAACAACGAATTGCGTCAACAGGGGCAATAATAATAACCACAACGAAGCTACAAGGGCAACAAAAGGGGAAAAAAAAATGGCCTCCAGGAGCGGTAGATTCATGGTGCAGGCACCGAGCCCAGCAATAACCCTGGAGGGGGGGAAAAATTTAAAAAATAAAAAAATATATATGTCCCACTGTCCACCACAAAGAATGATGATGCCAGTTGCTCCAGCAACTCTCAGTGGGTGCACTATCATTGCTTGGTAGAGGAAACAGTGAAATACAGAGAAATTAGCAAAGGCTAACATGGAAGTTGAGTTTTTGAGAATAATTTTGAAAGATGGGTGGGAATATAGACAGTTTATGAAAAATAGACAGTTTGGAAGAAAAACATAGTAGGGGAAATGCATTAAACAAAGACTTGCTGAAATCAGGCAAAGCCCAAGTATTATTTATTTGGTGCATAGTTGCCTGCTGAATTTGTTGAGTGAAAGAGGCAATAGACCAGCGTGATAAGTTAGGAGGAAATAATGTAGTGACTTGCATGGTGTAAGAAAGATTTGTGGGGATGGGGGCAGGTGGTGGTGCACCTGGTTGAGTACACAGGTTACAGTGCACAAGCACCCAGCTTCAAGCCCCTGGGCCCCACCTGCAGGGAAAAGCTTTGCAAGTGGTGAAGCAGGACTGCAATGTCTCTCTGTCTCTCTCCCTCTCTGTCACCCCCTTCCCTCTCAATTTCTGGCTGTCTCTATCCAGTAAATAAGTAAAGATAATAAGATAAAATAAAATCAGGATTTCTGTGTGCTTTTTTTTTTTTTTGCCTCCAGGGTTATTGCTGGGCTCTGTGACTACACTATGAATCCACTGCTCCTGGAGGCCACTTCTTCCGCTTTGTTGCCCTTGTTGTTGGATAGGACAAAGAGGAATGGAGAGAGGAGGGGAAGACAGAGAGGGGGAAAGAAAGACAGACGCCTGCAGACCTGCTTCACTGCCTGAGAAGTGACTCCCCTGCAGGTGGGGCTCGAACCGGGGTCCTTACTCTGGTCCTTGTGCTATGTGCCACGTGTGCTTAACCCGCTGCACTACCGCCCGGCCCCCATGTGCTTGTTTTTTGTGTGTGTGTTTTATTTACTTTATTTATTTATTTTGAGAGAGAGAGAGATGCAGAGAGAGAAAGACACAGAGGCAAATACCAGAGCACTGCTCAGCTCTGGCTTATGGTGGTGCAGTAGATAGAACCTGGGACTTTGGCGCCTCAAGCATAAGAACCTGTTTGCATAACCATTATGCTATCTCCCCACCCCAGTTTTTGCCTTCTTAATGCATCCTTTTAAGCAATGAGGAACCACAAAAACTTAACAGACTGAAATGATCTGATTTCGATATCAGTTATATCCCAATGAGGTGTCTTTAACTGACCAACCTTTAAATACTCAATCCGGCAGTCTCTACATTTCCAAATAATTTTACCAGTTGCATTTTCAATTAACTAATTACTTGTATTTATTTATTTATTTTTACCAGAGCACTGCTCAGATCTGGCTTGTGATGGTGTGGGGGATTGAACCTAGGACTTAAAAGCCTCTGGCATGAGAGTCTGTTTGCTTAACCAGTATGCTATCTAGCCCCACCCACCAGTTGCATTTTTCTTTCCTAACACAAGAGTTGTTTTGGCATTGCATGTATCAGCCATTTAGATGACAAACTGAGTTTTGGTTTATATCCAGATGTTTTCAGTGTTGTGTGTTGACAGTCACAAACATTGAAAGGAAAAATATTCCATGGGGGTGGAAGTTCCTTTACCATAGTTCCCTAATAAATCATTGTTGATGGCATCACTAATAGCAGTTCAGTTCTGTTTAAACAGTTATTAAGATCAGATGGCCATCTGTTTTCTGCTAAAGTATATGTCACATAAACCTTTCCCATGCAACCCATACACTATTCCCTATTGTCCAAACCTCAATAAATAACCACAAAAATAACAATATGTTGATAGGGTTGTGTATTCTCTTGATTAATTTTATGTGTGTATATATACCCAAGGCCCAGACTTAGCCTATTCCTATCCAATGTGGCTTTCTTTGTGGAAGGAAAAAAAAAAAAAAAAACCAATAGGCTTCCCTACCCCCACCCCATTCACCAATCCTACCCTGAGCTTTCCAGTTATGCTCACATACAATAATGTCTCGTTTTGCTTTTGAATGATGTACTCAGAATCTCTGTCTTTTCTTACTTCCATTCGTGTTTTGTACTTGAATGGTGTGGTCTGCACTTGATTTTAGAACTTAAATGTGGCCTGAAGCCGAATCTTTTACTCAAAAGTCCATAAGAATTTGAAAACAATGAGAATGCAATTTCCCATGAAACAAATGCTTAAGACACAACACTTAGATGCAATGGGTGCGATCAACACAGAAGAGTTAACTATAGAGGCTAACTATAGAGGGAGGGAGAGAGCTCATGAAATAAAATACCCACCATTCATTTTAGAGCTACTCCACCATGGCTCTGCCAAGGTTCTAGCATAAAGGGATTCACCTCTTCATTCTAATTAACACATTTAAGGCACAGAGTGACAATAAAAAAGAGTTTTCAGAGGCAAACAGCCCATCTGTGTAGAGGTTTTTAAAAACACAGCAGATAAGGAAACATAGGAAGGAAACTGAATGCTTTCATCTATAGAAAAGAAGAATCAATGATCTCAACAGCTAAGTCCTAAAACTCAGCCACGTGGAACAAAAGACTTGATCTATGATTGCATTACCTCTAAAACGAACCTTAAGTGGGAGCAACATTGAGCTAAGTGCTGTCTTACATAAGGAGAAAGATTCTAACAGAGTTGTCTGTGCAGTGGACCAGGTAAGGAAAAGGGTCTTGTATGTCCAGAACACAACATGTCCAAATAGAATGATGCAAGATTTAGCTGGTTCTTAGATTCCTAGAGTTTTCCCTTGGATTCTATCTGATCTGAATCTATTAACTTTTCCCTGGGTTAACCAAAGATCATGAACTGCAGGGCTTTTTCCCCATCGGCATGAAGAGCCAGACTTCTGCTCCTGACAGCCCTGTGATTCAGCACTTAGCTCTGTAGGTCATGTTAGTTCAGTCTTACCAGCAATTCCTAGGTTCTGTTATCTCGGCTGCTTTGTTTTGTTTCTGTCATGTCTAGTAATCTGACACCAAGTTATCACTGATGCTCTCATCTGAAGATCTGGTTTTAGCATTTCTGATCTTGACCTCCATCACAAAGAAAAACAAAAAGAAGGACTTCAGCCTTTCCTTGTGTGGAGAGGCATGTTAAGGCATTGAGAGTTTGGTGTCAAGTTTATATAGGTAATAATGCACCTCATGGTTTGGATTAATTTGACTTTTTAAAATTATTACTTTAAAATTTTATATTATTTACTTATTGGATAGAAACAGAGAAAATGAGAGGGAAGCAGAGATGGAGTGGGAGAGAGTCAAAGAGACAGACACCTGCAGCACTGCTTCACTGACTGCAAAGCTCCCCCTGCAGGTGGTTGACTGGGGACTGGAACCCCAGTCGTTGTACATTGTAATATGTGAGCTTAACTGCATGAGTCAGTGCCTAACTCCCTTAAAATTACTATGTTCATTGAGTGTTCCTTTCTTTCTTTCTTTCTTTCTTTCTTTCTTTCTTTCTTTCTTTCTTTCTTTCCTTTCTTTCTCTTTCTTCCTTTCTCTTTTTGTCTTTATTTCTTTTTTTCTCTCTCCCTTTCTCTCTCTCTCTCTCTCTCTCTCTCTCTTTTCCAGAGCACTGTTCAGCTCTGGCTTATGGTGGTGCTGGTGTGGGGGTAGGGGGATTGAACCTAGGACTTTGGAACTTCAGACATGAGAGTCTGTTTGCATAACCATTATGCTATCTACCCTCTGCCCCAGTGTCCTTTTCAAAGGCATTTGATCAATTTAACACATTTTAGCCTCATGCCATAACTCTGAGGCCAATAAGAGTATAAAGCAAATTGCAAAAAGTATTTCCCACTGTCACCCAATTATTAACCTGCACTGGAAGAAAGCTTAGGAGCCAATTTACAAACCTTTCTGACTTGACATGCTTGGAATTTCCCTCTAAGTACCCAAACTTTAGAACTTGAATTATCTCTCATAATACAAACTTCCTTGTCATGAAAAGGAGGCTTAAACAAGCATCAAGCAGACTCTTGCAACTGAGCATTTTGATGAATGAACAGCAAATGAATCATAGACATAGGAATTATATTACTTTCTATGCACTTACATGTTTCAGCATGAAATGGTAACAAGTTGGAACCTTTGTTCCTGATTCTTGAAAACCAAACTTATCTGAACTTGCTATTTAAAACTTAACATGCCCTTAATTTCCATGGCTGACTACTATGTTTTATGACTTTTTATTACAGAAATCTTCTACATTTTTCCAGAAAATTCATTGGGGAGGGAGGGGAGAAGCTAGATAAAATGATCTCTGAACATTTTTGAGATTGGCAGTCTGTTCTTTTTTAAAGGAAGTCAGACTTTCAAACAACAGACCTGCTAGGTCATTTCCTCATTTCATAGAGGGGAGAAATATGCAATGTGGAGAGCCAGGAGCGGTGTGGAGAGCCTTAGCAAGCATTCACGAGAATCTAGTGTATGCCAGACACTCCAGACACAAAGTTGAAGCCCCTACTCTGAAGGAGCCGCCAGCTGTTGAGGATGACACACAAGGAAGCAGATTCTATTTGTACATAAGATGTATGACGGAAATACATGCATGAGGAGTCTGACTTCTGATGGGAGCAAAGAGGAGGGAGTACAACCTCCAAGAGAGTGGAGGAGACAACTGGAGAGTATTCTCAAACTCACTGATGCTCAGGCCAAAGACAGGAAGAAAAGAAGGCAGAAATCAGGAAGTGAGGTATTATGGAGGGGAGGGAGGCGCAAGTCATTTCCTGCTTTAGTTCTCACTCCACTTCTGTTAGTGTCCCTGTGTCCTGGTAGGGTTGAGTTGTGCTTATAGCAATGCTTTACTTTGGGGACCAGGCAGTAGTGCACCAGGTTAAGAGCACAGAGTGTGAAGCATGTGTCTACCTTTCTCTCCCCCTCTCTGTCTTCCCCCACCTACCCTCTCAATTTTTTTCTGTCCTATCCAACAACAATGGGAAAAGAAAAAAAAAAAAGATGACCTCCAGGAGCAATGGAGGTACTGAGCCCCAGTGATAACCCTGGAGGCAAAAAACAAACACCATTGCAACAACAACAATAATAACAGCAACAGCAACAACAATGTAAAAGTGGCCACCAGAAGCAGTGGATTCATAATGCAGGCACCAAGCCCCAGCGATAAACATGGAGGCAAAACCAAAACAAAAAATTTGTCCTATAGGAACTAGGGATAGGAAAGGAAGAGGGTAGAAATTTATTACCATTTAAGTCTTAAGTGCTTATAGAAACCTGCTGACATCTGAATCTACACTGAGTTCAATAGTGGTTCCGTCCTTGGATTCCTGGGCCTTGCATTCCCATCTGGCAAAGTGATCTGTCTCTGATGTGTTGTGTGTCATTTGGAGAAAAGTTATTATTTGACTACAAGTGTTCTCACCTTCCTCATTGGACTACATGGATACTTCACTATGAACATTACCTGGATGGGAGTGTATCTGGAATTTTCATGTCGACTATTTCTCCAGCCAGACTGATAGGATTTATCACAACCTTTGATGACATTTTTAGTAGGTAAAGGAAAAGAAACAAAGGGAGTTCTTTCAAGAAGTAAAGCGGTATTAGAGGCCAGACTACATGCAGCAGGTTAAACACACATGATGCAAAGCACAAGGACCAGCTCAGGGATCCCAGTTGGAGCCCCCAGATCCCCACCTGCAGGGGAGTCACTTCACAATCAGTGAAGCTGGTCTGCAGGTGTCTGTCTTTCTCTCCTCCTCTCTATCTCCCCCTCCCCTCTCCATTTCTCTCTGTCTTATCCAATAAAAATAGGAACAATGGCCTCCAGGAGAACTGGATTCATGGTGCTGCCCCTGGAGGCAAAAAAAAAAAAAAAAAAGTACAGCAGAATAACTGAGATGTGGAAATGGACCGACATGTACAGATGTCCCTGTGCATCAGGCCTTAGTAAATCAGAAATATGGTTACCTACTTTATGATAAAGGACCCACAAATTCAGGTGATAACCATGGCAGTTGTTAACAGTATTGGAAAGTTCCTAAAAAATAAGATTAATGTAAAACTACTGTTTAAAGAGGTTAACTGTATGACAGTAGTTAAATAATTCTGAGTTGCTTTCTCTGTATTTTTTTTTTTTCCTCCAAGGGCTCAGTGCTGGAGCTGTGAATGCCGCTGGAGGCCACTTTTCCTATTTTTATTGGATAAGACAGAGAGAAACTGAGAGGGGAGGGAGAGACAGGAAGAGAGAAAGATACAGACCTGTAGACTTGCTTCACCACTTGTGAAGTGACTCCCCTACAGGTGGGAATCTCAATATCTCTCTCTCTCTCTCTCTCTCTCTCTCTCCATATATATCCTAACTTGAGGGTTAAGGTGAAAGAAAAAGAGACAAAACGGGAGTCAGGTGGTAGCGCAGTGGGTTAAGTGCAGGTGGTGCAAAGCAGAAGGACCGGCATCAGGATCCCAGTTCGAGCCCCAGCTTCCCACCTGCAGGGGAGTCGCTTCACAAGCAGTGAAGCAGGTCTGCAGGTGTCTATCTTTCTCTCCCCTTCTCTGTCTTCCCCTCCTCTCTCCATTTCTCTCTGTCCTATCCAACAATGATGACATCAATAACAACAACAATAATAACTACAGTAAAACAACAAGGGCAACAAAAGGGAATAAATAAATATTTTTTAAAAATTAATCAAGAGACAAAACTATTTTACTTTGTTCATAAAATCCAAGTTAATTGAAGACGCTAAATTAGTTAATATCTCATTGATACTTTATCTTGTTCACATTATAAATAAAGCATATCATCAACATATATTGTTTTTAATGCTGAAACAGAGAAGCAAACTATGAATTAAGCATACCCCATCTCGTTTTCATGGATAACTTCAGAGTGGATGTCTCACCATGCATTTTATATTCACGTAATTTTTCAACAGCATCTAATTCATAATCCCAAATAGGCTTTTAGGCCCATATCTTTCTTTAGTTTCTTAAGAATTGCCTTTATTTTCCTTCCATTGTTCTGAAGGGAAAAAAAATTCCTGTAAAGAAAGTTTCTTCTATTATAAACATTTTCATTTCTCAGTAGATCTTATCTACTGAGAGTTTCTTTGAAGCTCTGCAGGTCCCAGTAGGGACCAAAGGAAGAAACTTCCTTACATGAAACTGAAGTATCTGCATACTTTTCTCGTTTGTCTGTTTTATTAGAGACACAGAAGCAGAGAGAAAGAGATAGAGGAACTTCATTCCTTAAATTTGCACATTCTTGGGACCAGGCAGTGGCGCTTTGGGTTAAGTGCACATAGAACAAAGTGCAAGGACCTGCACAAGGATCCTGGTTGGAACACCAGGCTCCCACCTGCAGGAGGGTCACTTCACAAGCAGTAAAGCAGGTCTGCAGGTGTCCGTCTTTCTCTCTCCCTCTCAATCTCCCCATCTGCTTTCAATTTCTCTCTGTCCTATCCAAAAAAAATCGAAAAAATGACCACAGGAGTTTGTAGTGCAGGCACTAAGTCTCAGCGATAACCCTGGAGGAAAAATAAATAAATTTGCACATTCTTTTTTTTCTTTAATATTTATTTTATTATTTATTCCCTTTTGTTGCCCTTGTTGTTTTTTATTGTTGTAGTTATTATTATTGTTGTTGTCGTTGTTGGATAGGACAGAGAGAAATGGAGAGAGGAGGGGAAGACAGAGAGGAGGAGAGAAAGATAGACACCTGCAGACCTGCTTCACCGCCTGTGAAGCGATTCCCCTGCAGATGGGGAGCCGGGGTTCGAACCGGGATCCTTATGCCGGTCCTTGTGCTTTGTGCCACCTGCACTTAACCCGCTGTGCTACAGCCCGACTCCCTAATTTGCACATTCTTATAAACACTAACTCATCCACAAAAAAATACCAGTGAAACCTATGCTATGCACTATGCAGTAGTCCATCACCCAGAGGGATCTTCAATTATATGTGATATCTTTTTTTTTTTTTTTGCCTCCAGGGTTATTGCTGGGGCTTGGTGCCTGCGTCATGAATCCACTGCTCCTGGAGACCATTTTTCCCATCTTTTTTTGCCCTTGTTGTTGTTTTTATTATTGTCATTGCTGTTGTTGTTGTTGGATAGGACAGAGAGAAATTGAGAGAGGAGGGGAAGATAGAGAGGGGGAGAGAAAGACACCTGCAGACCTGCTTCACAGCCCGTGAAGCGACTCCCCAGCAGGTGGGGAGCCGGGGGGTTGAACTGGGATCCTTAATGCTGGTTCGCCGGTCCGTGTGCTTTGCACCATGTGCACTTAACCTGCTGCACTACCACCCAGCCCCCTCTATATGTGATATCTTTTTTAATTATTATTAAAGATTTTTATTTATTTATTAATGAGAAAGATAGGAGGAGAGAAAGAACCAGATATCACTCTGGTACATGTGCTGCTGGGGATTGAACTTGGGACCTCATACTTGAGAATCCAATGCTTTAGCCACTGTGCCACTCTATATGTGATAGCTTACATTGCCAACTACAAATGAAAAATAACTTAGCTCTTCATGGCAATTCTGGAAGCACTGTAGAAATTGAGGTTGACTTCATACAGCATTTAGGGAAAGAATCCACGGGCAGGTGAGATGGCTTACCTTGCAGGGGGCCTGCTTTGCCATGCACACTACACAGGTTCCGGCACATTATAGTGTTAGGACAAGGGGTGGAGGTGGGGTGGGACCAGTAGCTGTGCTGTGGTCTAAGTTGGCCTGGAGCAGTGTAGCCTCAGTTGCAAAAATAAGCAATAAAACAAAACAAGATGCTTCCATAGTAAATGTGATACTGTGGCTTCAAAAGATATTTCCTGGGAGTTGGGCTGTAGTGCAGCGGGTTAAGTGCAGGTGGCGCAAAGCACAAAGACCGGCAGAAGGATCCCGGTTCGAACCCCGGCTCCCCACCTGCAGGGGAGTCGCTTCACAGGCGGTGAAGCAGGTCTGCAGGTGTCTGTCTTTCTCTCCTCCTCTCTGTCTTCCCCTCCTCTCTCCATTTCTCTCTGTCCTATCCAACAACGACAACAACAATAATAACTACAACAATAAAACAACAAGGGCAACAAAAGGGAATAAATAAAATAAAATAAATATTAAAAAAAAAACAAGGGCAACAAAAAGTGAATAAAAAAAAAAGATTTCCTTAAAGAAAAAAAAAACCACCTGAGTTATAGCTCATGACTCAAGTTGATTTTAAGGTTAGGTATAAAAATGATATAAGAATAAATACTACCAGTACAACCATTTGTTGGAAAAAAAATTTTTTTAATCAGGTGATTTTTTTTTCTCTATAGTGTGAGTGATGTGTTCTTAGATTAGCAAATGCGGAATAAGAGTTCTTAATTCTCTGTCCAATGTGTAGGTAAAGAAAATAGAGTCACATCTTGATGCAGATATAGGTTTTCACTAAGATATTCTATTCATTTTGGTTTTTCTGTCACTTAAGATAGTACCTGGCAGGGGGTCAGGCAGTAGCACAGCGGGTTAAGTGCACATGGCACAAAAGTGCAAAGACCTGAGTAAGGATCCCTGTTGGAGCCTACAAGCGGTGAAGCAGGTCTGCAGGTGTCTTTCTCTCCCCCTCTCTGTCTTCCTGTCCTCTCTTGATTTCTCTCTGTCCTACCCAATAACAACAACAACAAGGACAACAAAAGGGGAAAAATGGCCTCCAGGAGTAGTGGATTATAGTGCAGGCACCCAGCCCCAGCAATAACCCTGGAGGCAAAAAAAAAAAAAAAAAAAAGATAGTACCTGGTACAAAAAATATGTGTGCTGATGACTAATTTAATGACACTCAATGAAAATACATATGTATGATGTTAAAGTTTATGCATTTGTAACCTTGGTTTTAACCATATCGGATAGGATATTACTAGGGACTTAAAATCTCCACATTTAAAGTAAGATCTTGGTAAGAGAACCCTTTACACAAATTGCTAAATGTATTGTATCATACACATCAAGTTAAAAAAAAAAAGTACTATTTAATATGTAGTTCAAAATAGCATTTACATTGTGGGTCTGGTTACTTACAAGTTAATGCACATAGGTTTTTATTTTCTGAATGTTCTGAGTCCTTATGAGTCGAGTAAGTCCATTTTCATTCCATTGACCTGGACGCTCCATCTGGTTTCTCACAAATGCTGTGAATGGTGTTCACTTTGAATCAGCCATCTGAATACAAAGAACCAATCACTGTACATTGCAGCTCATGTAAAGTCTGTCAGGTCTATTAGGGTATAATTGACTCTAATTAGCCCTCCCATCAATAGGATTATTCTCTACCTTAAGTGAATAAAACTCTGAAAAGGGGTATAGTTTAGTATTAAAGAAAACGGGGAGAGGGAGAGCTTTCATTCTCCTCATAGAATTCTCACACGCCTAGTAAGAGGCAAGCTAAACAAGATTGATGTGAAAAAGAAAAATGATAAGGCATCTGCATGCAAAAGCTCAATGATGATTACCTCTTGTAACTAATTAAAATTTCTATTTTGTGTAAAACTTCAGTCTTATTCTCCACATACATGTAACATAGGTGCAGATATCTGGGCACACTTCCGCATATGCAGGTGGCATTTGTAAAGGGTTTTCTCTATGTACACATGTGGTGGTGTATGTAGATCTGTGTTCATGATTATGGTGTCCCAAGCTATATTTCAGAATCATGAAACCCAGGAGGAGAAACTGGAAAAGATTTTTCTAGTCTAAAGCAAACGGATAGTCTAAAGTTAATCTTATGAAAACTTGAAGACCTGGGCATAAACATCAAGGTATGATAAGCTCAAGAAAATAAGTTGAGGTGTAGTTACCAGAGATACTGGTGTTTGTTCTGTTCTCACTTGGTCCAAAATGCTCTCTTCATTTCTTCACTGCAAATATGAAATGAGAGACTTAAAAAAAAAGTTTTTATTATATAATAAAGGTCAGAAAAAGGAAAATGCAGGGTATATTGGTATAAACAACATCACTTAAAAAACTAGAGGCTTTTATGTCTCTCCTTTCTGAGTGCTATCTGTTTATATGTCTCCAGGGTTATTGCTGGGGCTCGGTGCTTGCACTACGAATCCCCTGCACGAATCCCCTGCTCCTGGAGGCTATTTTTTCCCTTTTGTTGCCCTTGTTGTTTATTGTCGTTGTCATTGTTGTTATTATTGTTGTTATTGCTGTCATTGTTGGATAGGACAGAGAGAAGTCAAGAGAGGAGGGGAAGACAGAGAGGGGGATAGAAAGACAGACACCTGCAGACCTGCTTCACCGCCTGTGAAGTGACCCCTCTGCAGGTGGGGAGCTGGGGGCTCGAACTGGGATTCTTACGCGGGTCCTCGCACTTCCCGCCATGTGCACTTAACCCACTGCGCATGCCCCTCTGAGTGCTGTTAATAATCACTTTCTGTTAATTTAAGAACAAGTAAAATTTTGTAGGCACTTAGGATTTCTTACCTCTTAATACTCAACTCACTTCTTTACTGCTTTGAACCTTTTTTTTTTCTTCCTTTCTTTTTTGTTTACATTTAAAACCTGATGCTATTATCTAAAGTCCAATATCAGAGTCTAGGGATGCTACCTTACCCTCAGTTTAGTGGCACCATTATATGCGACCTTATTTCAGATTCACAAGGATGAGGGATCCTATAAAATGGCAAAGGAACACTCATCTGGTAGTTAGATAACCTAAGTTTTCACACTTGCTTTCTTACCAATTTCAGAAATGTCATCTGTAAAAGTGAAGTGGTTGACCTTGTCTATTGTTAAGATCCATTCAGATTCTCTACTTCCACTTCCTCATCGGCAAATATAATTGAGTCCTTTTATAAGAATAGTGAACATTCTCATTTTTTTAAAAGAAATGGCAGAGCATGGAATCATATTCAACCCCACTCTACAGAACAAATGTCCTTGCAAATACCACACTGCTTATTTTTTTCTTTGTTCAGTTTAGTTTTGAAAATGGCCATAGCACACAGATAGAGAAAGACCCCCGTGCAGGTCTGTGTGGTAGATTTCTTTAGGAACCACCACAGTTGATAACTTTATAGTTCATGGTTAAGAATGGCCTTAATCAGGGTGGTAGAATCCTTCCTTGGAACTTAGCAATAGGAAAGGGTAGGGACCAGGCCGTGGCACACCGGGCTAAGTGCACATAGTAGAAATGTGAAAGGATACTGATCTGCCTGAGATGCTGAAGTCACAAAACGTAAAGCTCTGGTGCTCGCAGCAGCACTTGCTGCCAAGAGAAGAGCGGCCCTGTTCCGTGAGAGGCCGTATAGCTGCAAGGAAAGACGGAAAACTTTGGAGCCTGAGTCTCAGTTGTCTGAGAAGCCTGATTTGCACATCTAGCCTTCTTTTTTTTTTCCTCCAGGGTTATTGCTGGGCTCCGCGCCTGCACCATGAACCCACCGCTCCTGGAGGCCATTTTTCCCCCTTTTTGTTGCCCTTGTTGTTGTAGCCTCGTTGTGGTTATTATTATTGCCATTGTTGATGTTGTTCATGTTGGATAGGACAGAGAGAAATGGAGAGAGGAGGGGAAGACAGAGTGGGGGAGAGAAAGATAGACACCTGCAGATCTGCTTCACCGCCTGTGAAGTGACTCCCCTGCAGGTGGGGAGCCGGGGGCTCGAACCGGGATCCTTACGCCTGTCCTTGCGCTTTGCGCCACGTGCGCTGAACCCACTGCACCACCACCCGACCCCGACATCCAGCCTTCCAACAGCTTGATTCTTCTACCCTCCTTTGCAGTCTCTGGGTTCACATGCTGCCTGCTTGTCTTCTGTCTTGATTATGTTACTTGAATTAATTGTGTCAATTTCCAAAAGCTACAACAATAACCGCAAACTGAGTGTCCAGTCAGAGAAGTCTGGAGTCATGACGTCAGTGGGTGGGGGCCTCTGTCTGTCAGAATTCTTTCCATGTTTCAGTCCCCATCTTGCTGGCTGCTGACATTCAGTAGGCATTTCTTGTCTTAATCTCTACTCCCTTTACCAGCCCTCTCTCTTTCTCTTCTCTCTCTCTCTCTCTGTCTCTCTCTCTGTCTCTCTCTCTTTCTCTTTTTCTTTTTTTACCAGAGCACGGCTCACTTCTGGTTTATGGTGCTGTAGGGGATTGAACCTGAGACTTTAGAGCCTCAGGTGCGAGAATCGCTTTGCATAACCATTGTGCTATCTACCCCCAGACATTTCTCTCTCTCTTGCTTTGTTTTCATTTTTCCCCTACTTTGCTCTCATTAGGAAAATTAGACTTAGAGCCCACTCTGACCCAGGGAGATCTCTTCAGCTTAATTATATCTGCAAAGAGCTTTCCTCCTCGCCCCACCCAGCCCCCAAATCTATATTCAAGTCCACTGGTTCAGGGTGGGTGTACCTTTGGGAGAGGTTATTCTGGAGAGACTTCAAACTCAAAACCATCCTGAACTGGAGTGTTGTCTAGTATGGAGGCTTAGTGATAGTCATCTCTCAATAACTTCTTCCCTGTGTTTAATTTAATTTTCCCGTCTGTCCCCTCTCCCCCATTTTATTTCTATTAGGTCATTTTGACATTTAACAAACACAAAACGAGAATTGAAAATATAATGCTGGGCCCCAAGATATGTAAATACAGCCATGAATATTTTAGATGTACCTTTGTGTGCGTTGTGAAGACAAATAAGAGGATAGAGTGATCTTGGTTTGCTTAGCTGGAATGAAGCTGCTGCTGGCCCAGGCGTAGGTGAGATTAAGGAAGTGGCTTGCCTCACTTCTCTCCCTCATGGGCAGCTGTGCTCTTTAACTGCTGCAGGACTGGGGTCAAGATACCTGGAAGAAGAAGGGTTTACTGGGAAGTTCATGTCTAGACACTACAGAGATAGGTGGGGCTTTTGTTGCCATTGTTTTTATAAGTAGCAAAACAGAGGGAGTGTGTCTGAGTTTGGTGCTTAAAGCAGTATAAAGCGTCTTCTTGTCCACCTGAATGTTCCCTGTTATGTGGAGTCCATTTCCATGGAACCAGCCGTTTCTTAGGGTGACAAATGTACCCCACCCTGGAGTCTCAGATAAAAAACCCATTGTAGTGCCATTATATAGTTGGTTTAATGCTTACTAGCAGCTGTCTTCAAATCCTCATGACAGCAGAGTAAAACTATTATGTTGGGTTGTTTTTTTAAAAAATCCCCATAACAACAACAAAAATACAAAGTCCCTTGTTTATGAGAGGTGTTTTATTGGGAAAATACTAAGGCATGGATTCAATAAAACACACACACACACACCACACACCACACACACACACACACACACACACACACACACACACACACACATACAACCATGCCTTCCGCTCTGTATAATCCCAAGGATGCTGCTCCCTGCCCCCAGTTCTCCAGATCCACTACCGGTGTTATTTTACCTCCTAAAGCAAAAGCCACACGGTTAAACTTTGTGTGAGCTTTCATTGCTTTTGGCCTTTTCGCAAGGCAGTTTCCCACTGCCTACTGTCTTAGACATAACATTTGAATTCAAATGGGAATCAACTCTGAAGCTGCGATGCAGATCTTGTCAGGTAATCAGATCGAGTCTTCCGGGTGGATTCAAAGATGCCTTGGCGTTAATGCTCTCACCTTGCTTAGTGACAGTGGCCTGTGTCTTATAGTCTGTGACTTCATTTCTATTCTGATGAAGTAAATCCAAAAATAGGACTGCCCAAGCCTTGCCATGGAAAACCTCTCGGTGTGGTGCTGCAAAAGAAAACACAGCCTTCATAGAGCGACAGAAATGCAACAAATGTGTGATGGCAGATTTGTTTGGAGTAGAGTTAATTACGTCCTTGTTAATTCCTGATAGAACTTAGAAGGCTCTTAAAACAGCTCATTTTTGGCTCTTGAGTTATCTTTTTTATATAGTCATACATCATTAAGTTTTTAAAAATACACACTTTTTCTTGGAGGCTAAACTTCTATCTGATTTTATGATTTTCTTTCCTCAGACTGACTTGATCCTTTCTAATCATGTCCATGCCCTCAATCAGGAGTGTATAAACTACCTATCTTACACATTTCATAAAGGCATAGCAGGCTTTTTTATCTAGATGATATTCTAAACTGCAAATATTCTCCCCCCACCCCCGAGATTATCCTGTGCAAGTAAGAGGCAGAGCAAAATATTTCCCATGCCTGTGAGTACTTAGAGGAGTTTTTGTGTGTGTGCCTAGATATTTCTTCTGCCATAAAGGAGAAGTGGTGTGCACTCAGGGTGGGCAAAGGAAAGATGACAAGAAGCAAACAGCTTTGCTGCTGAGGGATCAAATTCCAAGCAGAATTCCTTCTTGCACGTCCATGTCCAGCAAAAGCACAGAGTGGTGTTCTTTTTCACTGTATCTGCTCTCTTAATTGTCTGCCTGTTCTTCATGGAAAACACCAGCCTAAAGGACATTAGAAAAGCAAAAGGTAAACTTGAAGTTTAACAAGAAGTGAACAGTGGTGTTGCTTCAGTATTAAAGTTTAGAACCAAAAGGAAGTAGCCACAAGTGTAAACTCAATATGTTTTTGCTCCCCCACTTTGTTTTTTGTTTGTTTCCTTTCACTCTTCCAAATGTCAACATTAAAGAAAAAACATTTCATGGAGTCTACATTTTTACATGGGAAGGGTAGACAAAGGATGTAGGGGAGACTGCATTCATGGAACTTTGCTCAGATAGGATGAAAATTAAGAGAGTTTGATTCATTGTGTAGCAATATCCAAAATCCAGGGCAGATTTCCCGACAGCTGTAATTATTTAATTCTTTTAGAATTATCCTTCTCCACCCCCAAACCTCCTCTTGCCAAAATTATCCAGATAATTAAGGAAGTGGTAGGAAGTTTAGAATCTGAACCATCTCAGGATCCAAACGACCTAGACAGCTATTCAGCTGTCTGCTTCATTTACACTCTAAGTATGAGTATGATTTCAGTGCCCTCTGTGTGCGCTTGTGAAGTCTGACTTCTAGTAGGAAACCTATCTTGAACAGAATAGAACTTGAACCTTAGAAGTTCGTTAGAAGGCTCATCCTAGTTTCCCGTTTACACTCCAGACTGGTGGCTTAATTGCAACTAACTTCAGTTATGGCAAATGCTGGTATTTAAGCAACTGAAGGTAAGGCATTAATATTTAATCCAGCTTCTCTCTGATCACGGAGACAAAAGGTCAGACAGATAGTAAAAAAAAAAAAAAAATCAAGAGATCTCAACTTAAAAAATCTCAGTTCACTGGCTATTTAATACCTTTCTCTACATTAACAAGGAAATTAAGCAGTTCAAGAAAAAGCCAAACAATCAGCAGAAAAGTTGTTTGAGATCGCCTGCTTGGATACAAAGATCCTGACAGTTGAGTAGTGAAGTAGGGAATATCAGACATAAAAGCAAATGAAAGTGTAGGTGTTTCCTCCACATGTACAAATCATTAGAGCATCTTTTTTTTTTGTTTTTGGAAATAATTTAGTTTAATTCAAATGCCCACAGTGAAGAATAGTCAAATAACAAGTAATTACCTTTTCCTGCCTTTGCAGAACAATGGATTTGGGATGGATCCAAATTTGTAAAGCGCAATGAGATTTTATATTCAATTATCTAGTGGAAAGGACATTGTTCTTTGGTATTATTTTACTAGGGCTGTACTTCATAGCATTGCGCACTCGGAGAAGCCATGTAAGCAGAAGCTGTATTCAGGTATTGACGGATCACGTATCATGCTGATTTATTTTAATAATGGGAGGAGAAGAGAACTGTTGATTATAAATCAGTTTTAGGAGGAAGTGGTTTATTTGGCTTCCTTTACGCTGCTCACGCTCTGTGGAGAATGTCATCTTTTGGCTGTTTCTGGGACTGGGGTGGGAGCAGTGTCAGCGATGATGAGGGTGGGGGTGCAGCCCCAGGTACCGATTTGGGGTGTGGGAGCAAGGCAGATGAACAAATTGCAAGTTAAATACCTTGGGGGGGGGGGGAGTGTATTTTTAACAGGTATCAATGATCATCATTACAAGTAATAAATAATGCTAAATAAAATGTAACTAAACGGGCATTAAAGACCCTTTACATACATAGAAGAAAAGAAACCCTTTTATTCCTCCTATGCTGCAGACTGCAGGCATTTTCCTCTCCCTCTGTCAAGTGCAATTCTTTCTTGATGAATGACAAGGCAGGATAATAGGCTGTGGTCGCCATGGCAACCAGACAGCAGCACTGTGTGCCTAGCATTTTTTCATCTGAAAATGAAACCAGAAGCAAAGAAAAGCTGAAAATGTAACCAACAGATTAACTGATACAAAAAAGAAAAGAAAAGAAAAGCAGGAGAGAGAAGAAAGGAACAAAAGGCGAGTTAGATTACAAGCAATTCAAATTACAGTGCCCAGTCTCTGTCTGCTTCCCTCAGGCATACACAGGCTGGCTAGAGTTTGTTGGTGTTGTTCTCTTTGATAAATAGTCAACCATCATGTCTGATTTTTACTTCTCAAAATGCCTCATTTGTTTGTGAAATCTGGGAATAAGTCACTTCTATTTTTTTGTTTTCTTTAAAAAGGAGCATTTAATTCCACGTGGGCAACGTATTAAGTTCTATGTAGTATGCTTCTATGGGGATTTCTCAATTCCTTTCTTCTCCAGTGCTCATCCCTGAAGTAGCGAGAGACTAGGGGCTGAGTGTGCAACAATTTTATCTGGAGAGGGGGAGAAAGGTGAATGACTCTGTCCTCACCACTGGGGATCCTGCAGACTCCATAGCTGCACTGGACGACATACATCCTCAGAGCTGCTTTTCTGCCGAGCTGAAAGCCAGCTGCAGAGCTCTGTGGTCTCCCCATCCCTGAACATGAGATGCACCCTCATCCCCATTCACGAACACGGTATCTTCTGTCCATCCAACGGCCTTTCATGTACTGATCTCAAACCCCCTTTTAGACATTCTGTCTCTGCTGAACACTACTGTAAAAGAAAACAGACATAAAGCAGCATTTTCTGAGAGCAGGAGACCGACCCTTGGCCCTGGATTCTATGTGGAGGGAGGCCGGAAGTCAGTGGTGCGCAGCTCAGCTTTGCAACCTGGGGGCTGCAGACAAGGCCTAGGAAGAGAACATGCCTGGGGAGCCACACACATTGAGCTGGAGTCTTTACTCCCACTCCTCTGGTGATCTGGAAATAGGCATCAGCATCCATTACAAAGTGAGCCAAATCGAACTTTTCCAAGACGGGCAAGGTTGTCTGCTTCCTAGGATGTTGGTGAGAACTAATGCAGTCATCTGCTCGAAGTGTCTGGTTGATAGTGGAAGTCAGCTAACGTCTCCTTCATATAGTCAGAACTCTGTGTTTTGGCACTGGGGATGTAAGCTCACTGATATCACAAGCAAAACAAAAAGCTACCCATTCCATTTTCTAACCTGTCTAGTAAAAATAGTGTGTCTCGGGGGCCAGGTGGTAACGCACTGGGTTAAGCACACATAGTGCCAAGTGCAAGGACTGGCAGGATGATCCCAGTTTAAGCCCCAGCTCCCCACCTGTGGGGTGAGCACCCTTCACAAGTGGTGAAGCAGTTATGCAGGTGTCTGTCTTTCTCCCTCTCTATCTTCCCCATATCTCTCATTTTCTCTCTGTCTTATCCAATAAAATGGAGGTGGGAGGGAAATGGCTGCCAGAAGCAGTGGATTCATAGTGCCAGCACTGAGCCCCAGCGATAAGCCTCGAGGCAAAAAAAGAAAAAAAAGTGTGTGTGTGTGTGTGTGTGTGTGTGTGTGTGTGTGTAACAGAATGTATATATAACCACCTCTCAGAGAGATGTAATCAACAAGAAATGCTTTAAGAGTAGAAAATCATGACAAGGAAGGTGGGATCACCCAAAGAAGGTGAGGCTAATTTCTTCTTCTTTTTTTTACATTTTTATATTTCTTTCTTTCTTCTTTATATTTTTTAAATTGGTAGGTTAATGGCTTACAGTAGTTATGAACACATGGGTACAATTTCTCATCTCACCAAGCCAGGTGTACACAGAATTCTCTAACCCCCAAATTAAGTCCTTCATCATGGACCATGACCTGAAAGTCCCCCTCCCCACACCCCTCTCTCTGCCCTCCCTTCCCAGAGTCCTTTGCTTTAGTGCAATTCACTAAGACAGTCCAAGTTTGACTTTCTGTTTCCCTTTCTGTTTTTGTTTCTTAAGTTCTGCCCATGAGTGAGATCACCCCATATTCATCCTTCTCTTCCTGCCTTATCTCACTTAACATGATTCCTTCAAGCTCCACCCAAGACGAGGTGAAGAAGGTACATTCACCATTTTTAAAGGCTGAGTAGTATTCCGTTGTGTATATAGACCATAACATTCTTAGCTACTCAACTGGTGGGGGTACTCTTAAAGAAAGGCATCTCTACCCTGCCCTGCCCTGAGGCTCAGGCTGGACTGGCTGGCTCCCCTGCTCTCCCTGGAACTGTCTTTGTGATGGAGGAGGCTCACCCAGGGCTCTGAGCTGCAGCATCCTGGGGTGCCTGTGCGCTGACACACATCAGCTGGGAACACTAGCACGCCCAGTGGTTGGTTGCACTGGCCACCCACATCAAGGCTTCCTAAATCCTCCCTTTGTGCCCATTCCTCAACCCCCCGCCACAGCAAACACAAGTGCAGAGTAAACAGTTGGATCAAAGCTTTTCTTGTGCTTTGTACCATTTTATTTGAAAAGATCAGGTCTGATATTTGAGAGGAAGGCTCTCTGGCTGGGCTGAGCTCAAGAAGACTCAGACAAATTGCAAACAAAAGACCAGGGCACCCACTTTGCTTGTGACCCATTGCTTGTTACTGTCATCAGCACAGTGCCCACCCCTGCTCCCCCCCCCCCAGCTGCTCACACACAGGAACTCAGCCTACTGAAACCAGCCCTTTGACAAGCTACTCAGAAGAGTTTTCTAGCATTGACACTGCCCACTCCTATCACTAGTTCTGTCCCATCTTCGATTGCCTTGGAACCACACAAGGACATGTGTTAGTCTTCCAGGAGTACATATATCAGGATGCCTTGATTTTTTTTTTTTATCCAAAAGTTTAACGTTGCTTTGTTTAGTTCATCAGTGTGTATCCTTCCTATATGAGATAAATCAGGGGGCTGGGCGGTAGCACAGTGGTTTAAGTGCATATGGCACAAAGCGTAAGGACCGGTGGGTGTAAAGATCCCGGTTCAAGCCACCAGCTCCCCACCTGCAGGGGGGCCGCTTCGCAAGTGGTGAAGCAGGTCTGCAGGTGTCTGTCTTTTTCTCCTCCTGTCTTCCCCTCCTCTCTCGATTTCTCTCTGTCCTGTCCAACAACAACTATAACCACAACAAGGGGCAACAAAATGGGAAAAAATAGCCTCCAGGAGCAGTGGATTTGTAGTGCTGGAACGGAGCCCCAGTGATAAGCCTGGAGGCAAAAAAAAAAAAAGGAAAGAAAAGAAAAATCATACAATCGTTGTGGCTTGTTGCACTAAGCACGATGCCCTTCACATCCACCCAGGTCACTGCAGATGTCTGGACTTCATTTCTCTATAGAGCTGAGTGACACTCCATTGTGCCTTTAGTCTGATTTCCTTTATCCAGCTGTCAGTCGCTGGCACTTAGATTGTTTCCAGCTCTTGGCTATTCTAACTAACTCTTCAGCAGACATGAAGAGGACACATCCTTTTCAATTAGTGTCTCTGCATTTTTTGTTAAGTACCCTGAACTGATATAGTAGTATGACATGGGACTGTTTTTCATATTTAAGGAGTCACCATAATGACTGTGACAACTTGCATTCCCACCAGCAGTGTACAAGAGTTCCTTCTGGGAGGCAGCGGTGGCGCAGCGGGTTAAGCGCACATGGTGCAAAGCGCAAGGACTGGCGTGAGGATCCCGGTTTGAGCCCCCAGCTCCCCACCTGCAGAGGGGTCACTTCACAGGTGGTGAAGCAGGTCTGCAGGTGTCTGTCTTTCTCTCCGCCTCTCTGTCTTCCCCTCCTCTCTCCATTTCTCTCTGTCCTATCCAACAACAACATCAATAACAACAATAATAACTACAACTACAATGAAAAAGGGCAACGAAAGGGAAAATCAATCAATCAATAAATACATATATAAAGAGCTCCTTCCCTCTCCATTCTCTCACAATGTCATATAGACCACACATATTTGATGCACTATATACCATGCATGTCTGAATGGCCCTTAGTGGTTCAAATAAAGCCAATTGCACTTTAGGATAAACATTATGAAGAAGGAAGATCAAAGGGAAGGGAACAATTTCTTTGTTCAACTGAAAAATTCAAACTGAATTGAAAAGTGTAAGGGTTATATTTTTTGCCACCTATCGACTACAAAGAAGAGACATGGCATTTGCATCTCCTCTATCACAGTAGTCATCACACATAGTGAGGTTGTCTGCTGTCCTTACCAGACTGTGAAACCTTAACTGACAGGGGTCAGGCCTGTCTTGCTCCCAGGAAACATCTCTAGAGTCTAGCAGCAGATTTGGCACATAGAAGGTACTTCATAAATACTAGCTTATCAAATGGTTGAGCCTGCAAGACCTCTAATGGATCCCTCTCTCCACCGTCAATGGTCACTTCCATTATGAACATCATCATAAGCCTTCTTGCTGGCCTTCACAGGACCTTGCCCTCACCATAAAGCAGCGATGGTAGGGACTGCCCCAGTATCTCAAGGGAGACGGGGGTATCCTGCCCTGACACTCGAGGAAGACTGGTCCTGAAATGAGTGCAGCCTGTGGTGTTCCCAGCCATGGCCATGAATTGTGAGTTCAGATCAGGAGGGGCTTAGCGGTTATGCAGGCTCTTACATTAAAAATAAATATATGTCCCGGTTTGAGCCCCTGGCTCCCCACCTGCAGGGGAGTCGCTTCACAGGTGGTGAAGCAGGTCTGCAGGTGTCTGTCTTTCTCTCCTCCTCTGTCTTCCTGTCCTCTCTCCATTTCTCTCTGTCCTATACAACAACAACGACGTTAATAACCACAACCATGTTAAACAACAAGGGCAACAAAAGGGAAAATAAATAAATATTTTTAATAAATAAATAAATATATGTATTGGCCCTGGAACAGGTAGGTGGGTGAGGTAAGCAGTTAATTTTACTCATAGATTTTTTTTTCCCCCAGAATGGGAGCTACTTTCTTCACTAATCCAACGTTCTAGCCCTTTACTCTGACACCATCTTCTTAGCCATCAGACTCAAGCAAAAAAACTATGATAGTCTTGGGCCCCAAGGAAGATGGCTAAAGGGACTTCCTATCTTGCTTCCACCCCATCTGCTGTCTTTCTAATTTTTGGTTCCTGGTCATTAATATTTTTTATGTCTTTTAAAATATTTATTTATTTATTCCCTTTTGTTGCTCTTGTTGTCTTGTTGTAGTTATTGTTGATGTTGTCGTTGTTAGATAGGACATAGAAATGGAGAGAGGAGGGGAAGACAGAGGGAGGGAGAGAAAGACAGACACCTGTAGACCTGCTTTACCACTTGTGAAGCGAGCCCCCTGCAGGTGGGGAGCTAGGGGCTCAAACTGGGATCCTTACGCTGGTCCTTGTGCTTTGTGCCACGTGTGCTTAAACCACTGCGCTGCCGCCTGACTCCCTCATTAATCATTTTGTCCGGCTTTATATCTTGCCGCTTTTCAGCCACCAAAGTGCAGACAGCTACCATGATGCCATCTTGACTTCTCTGGGCAGACGGCTTCACACATGTGTCCTGGAACTTCACCTCTCCAGAGCCCTATCCCACTAGGGAAAGACAGACACAGGCTGGGGGTATGGATCCACCTGCCAACACCCACGTCCAACGGAGAAGCAATTACAGAAGCCAGACCTTTCACCTTCTGTACCCCCAAAATAATTTTGATCCCTACTCCTAGTGGGGGAGAGGTAATAGGAGGAAGAGGACAAGAAGGCTCTGAATTCCAGCTCCCTCAGAACCCAGAGAGAGAGAAGGACAAAGAGAGGGTAATTTGGATGTAGTTTGGGTTATGTGTAGCTCAGAAGAGAAGATGGGACCTTTAGAGGTGGGGGAGGGCAATTATATACCAATGTAGACAGATAGTTGGAGAAATAACAGTTAACCCATATCTGCAACCTTAGGAGAACTGCTGTATCTTACAGGAGAGGGACTGGGGACTCAGAACTCTGGCGATGGGAACAGTATGGAATTAAATCACTAATAAAAAAAAAAATGGCTGAACCTGGAAGTCAGACACACCTCTGTTTAGACTACCGCTCACTGTCTGTGACCCAAAGCACCTTTATTTTACTGCACCTGATTTCTCATGTCTTAAGATGAAATGAAAGATCTTCATCTAATTGTTGTGACTGACAAAGAAGACACCTGTGAAAAATCTGTTCCTAGCACAGCACTATAGATGTTCTATAGGTAGTGATGTTTTTCTTCTTCGTTTTTTTTAACTCAAAACTTTTTGTTATATTTAAAATGATCATCTCACCATTCCAACAAGACTTCCGTGCTCATCTTTGGAATTCTATACTATGCTGATAGAGATAAGCTCCTACAAGTTTCAGCCTCCAGAGAAGTTATATATATATACATACATATATATATACCTCTTCCAAAGACCAAATCTAACGCAAATAGGCAGAAGAACAAGTTCCATCTAGAATTAACCGGACTGGGGGAGGCTGAGTCCATTGGAAGGTGGAGATGGAGTCCTTGGGGTGGCAGGGATGAGGGACGGAACATAAAGGCCCAGCAGTAGGGCCCATTCATCTCAGGGCAGCCACCTGTGTGAGCATCTGGAGAACAGATCCCAGACTGTAGAGCTGAGTTCAGGGCGAGTGGGAGACACGCAGCAGTGGCTGAGATCAAAGAGTTGAACACTCGCTGCCCACTGACTGTGCACAGAACAGTGACTGGATGCTTTCACATACTTATATCCCTGGGCACTCAAACCTTCAGGGCTTCTTTTTTTTTTTTTTTGTCTCCAGGGTTATCAGTGGGGTTCAGTGCCTGTACTATGAACTCACTGCTCCTAGAGGCTATTTTTCCCTTTTGTTGCACTTGTTGTTTATCGTTGCTGTTATTATTGTTGTTGTTATTGCTGTCGTTGTTGTTGGATAGGACAGAGAGAAATCAAGGGAGGAAGGGAAGACAGAGAGGGGGAGAGAAAGACAGACACCTGCAGACCTGCTTCACCAGCTATGAAGCGACTCCCCTGTAGGTGGGGAGCCGGGGCTCGAACTGGGATCCTTGTGCAGGTCCTTGCGCTTTGCGCCACGTGCGCTTAACCCGCTGCGCCACCGCCCGACCCTTTCCCTATCATGGCTAGATTCATGGCTGGTAGTCCATCACCACACTGTCCTCTCCTGTGAAACAAAGAGGAGAGAACAGAGTGGTAAAATAGTCCACTCCTAAGATAGCTTCTTATTGTATATCTGTCTTAGCGCTGTATTGAGGAAGTGCCTACGTAAAGGGAAGGAAAACAGGATGGAAGGAAGACAAATATCAGGTAAAGCTGTAAATCCCAAAGCTATAAACAGGCTTAGCTTTATTATGAGGACAGGCTGTCCCAGACCTTACTGTTCGCGGTAATGGCATTAATACCCAATTAACACTGACCAGTGCCTGTTCTGAGGCGGGCATTGAATGAAGAGACAGAGATGCAGGGCTGTGGGAAGCATACACACCCTCCCCTCCAGAGCTCAAGGTTCTCTGGAAGGGACTTACATTCACCAAATCATGCTCCAAACATGCAATTAATGTAATGTCTGTCACGTCTCCATTACATAAAGGAAATATGACAGCGAGTTATGAGAGCACAAAGAGACAGGACCTTACGCGGCAGAAGGTCAGAGGCAGCTTGCTCAGGAATATCTGTTTCTGATCAGATGTGGCCAATGATAGCGGGTGACGCAGGGCTGCAGTAGCAACTCGACAGCAGGGAGCTCAACAGATGTTTCTGGGACCCAGTGAGGACAGCAAGTGGCCAGGCCTTACTGCTAATAATTTCAAAAGTATGTTGAAAACAAAGCAGTCAGACAATAAGAAGGGTGGCCCAGAGAAGAATATGGTAAAAGAGGAGAGAGATGAGGACAAGAGGGGGGAAATAGCTCAGTGAATAAATGGTGAACCGGAACCAGTAGAGAAATAAACACAAGGCCAAATGACAGAAGGGGTGAGGATGCGGCCAGTCTCCAACCTGGAAGTCTCAAGCAGACTCTATAAAACTTTATAAATAGGGAGTCGGGCGGTGGCGCAGCGGGTTAAGCACAAGTGACACAAAGCACAAGGACCGGTGTGAGGCCCCCAGCTCCCCACCTGCTTGGGGAGTCGCTTCACAGGCGGTGAAGCAGGTCTGCAGGTGTCTGTCTTTCTCTCCCCCTCTCTGTCTTCCCCTCCTCTCTCCATTTCTCTCTGTCCTATCCAACAACGACAACTTCAATGATAACAATAATAACTACAACAATAAAAAAAAAAAAAGGGAAAATAAGTAAATATAAACAAAAACTTTGTATTAGCATTTGGATACAGCTAGACGTTGTGCATTTAAGACTAAGGAAGGAATCGTGACTGAAGAACTAACTTGGACTTGCATAAGAACATGGATGCAGGGCTGAGGGCACAGAGGCACAGAGGCAGAGCATAGGACTTGCATGCCCAGAGGTCTGGTTCGCTTCCCCCCCATGAAAATAATTTATTTGGGGCAGTTGGGCGGTAGCACAGTAGATTAAGCGCACGTGGTACAAAGCACAAGGACTGGTGTAAGGATCCCGGTTCGAGCCCCTGGCTCCCCACCTGCAGAGGGGTCGCTTCACAAGCAGTGAAGCAGGTCTGCAGGTGTCTATCTTTCTCTCCCCACCTCTGTCTTCCCTTCCTCTCTGCATTTCTCTGTCCTATCCAACAACAACAACAATAACTATAACAATAAAACAGCAAGGGCAAAAAAAGGGAATAGTTAAAAAAAAGAAAATAACTCTTTTTTTTTTTTTTTTTTACAAAGAAAGAATATGTATGTCTAGATCCTTAGCCAATGTTCACCATGCTTTTCATGCAAAAATGAGTCGTGACTTTTCCAACAACCCAATAAAGTCACCACCCATTTGGATATATGATGTGAGATATTCAGATACAATTTGAGGGGCTTGACTCAGTGTCACTGTGACTGACTGGAGATCTATTTGTAAACAAGTGTGTACTTAGACTTGTGAACATAAGCCGGGTCTAGATCACTCTGTGGATTGTGTCAGTAAGGAGAATTCTTAAAAATTAAGAGGAGGAAGGGAGTCGGGCTGTAGTGCAGCGGGTTAAGCGCAGGTGGTGCAAAGTACAAGGACCGGCATAAGGATCCCGGTTCGAACCCCAGCTCCCCACCTGCAGGGGAGTCGCTTCACAGACGGTGAAGCAGGTCTGCAGGTGTCTATCTTTCTCTCCTCCTCTCTGTCTTCCCCTCCTCTCTCCGTTTCTCTCTGTCCTATCCAACAATGACAACAACAATAATAACTACAACAATAAAACACCAAGGGCAACAAAAGGGAATAAATAAATAAAATAAATATTTAAAAAAAATTAAGAGGAGGAGAGGATATAAAAAATGAGGAGATTCTGCATGAGCTGTTGTGTATCCATGGAGACAGTTAAGGATTCAGGACAGTGTCCTTGGGCTGTGAGAGACATCATGTGTAATCCAGAAAAGTAGCCTGTTTTTCTGTACCTCCCTGTGTGGACAGAACGAATTTTTTTTTTTTTTTTTTGCTGCTGGCATAGTGATGATGAACATGCCTGATGGGAAAGGGGGAAAAAAAAAAGTCCATTTCTGGGAACATCATCCTCTAAAGGTTTTTTATTTGAAAGCCAGTCGAAGAAACCAAGTGTTCAAATTACTGCTGAGAACAAGAAGTAAAGGACGTAGGAGTTGTGGATACAGAAGTTAAACCAAGTCTTCTTACCATTCTCCCCCAGGCAAGTGGTATTGAGAAACAGAAATGAAAGTGATTTAGCTGCGGTGCCCCCTCCTCACCCCACCAGTCTGCTATGATACCAGAAATGTCTGTCTTGGGAGAGTTCTTGTTGAAGATGTGCAGTCTATGTTGGTGTTCAGGGTCCCCTTACTAAAGCATTAATACCTATGGGAGGCACCCATCTTTCTAAGTAATATGGAGAGGAGGTGTTAATCTATCAGCTTCTTTCTAGCAGGTGCCAAGAGCTGAGCCTGAGGCCCCAGAGGGAGGAGTCTTGTGTTAGAGTCAAGGGCTGAGCATGAGCACTACTGAGTGGAAAGTTACTGGAGACAAGTCCATCCCACTGCACCAGTGGGGAACAGGCAGGGCCTCCGTTATACAGGAACCTCCGTCGGCTGCTGACCAAACACAGTCACTATGTGTGCAGACACTATTCACAAGACAAGTCCCCTGTGTCAGCTACACATCACGGTGTGCACATCACGGGACCATTTGCTCCTTACTAGTCCTGGAACTATATGCTGTTGAGACGGAATCAGAAAGAATTCAGAAAACTTTAGCTGAGGGCAATTCCAGTAAGCCTACCCACTCCCTAATTCCTGGTCCTGAAAGACAAGATTCCCCCAGTACCCTGACCCTGATGAGTACTTAGCTTCTGAGGCTAACTTGGCTTGCTTCCAGGTCCTGATATAAAATAATGTTACAAGGCTTATTCCAGGCCAGAGTCCACAGGGTGACGGGGCTCTCGGTCCACTCCTGAGAATAAAACTTCCTTTCTCCTTCACCCAGTTTTGCCTCCAGTCTCCTGGAACTGCAGCGTTCCCTAACACTGTCAGGTATTCAGCAAGATGCTAAGAAAAGGTGATGGTGGTCTTTACATAGAAATAGAAAGCACACGCTTCCTGCACAGTGACAGACAGGAGTGTGTCTTCCTGCACTTACTGTGAATGGTCAATTATGGACCATTGGCCATCATCAGACCATTAGCCAGCCAGTCAGTCAGAACTCAGCGGGGGCCCTGACCCCAGGAGCACAAGTAGTGCTAATTTCCAGAGCCTGACAACACAGCTTTTCAAGTTTATGATAACCGAATTTTAGAAACAAAAAAAAAAAAAACAGTAATTGGGTGAATTACTTATTGCCAGTCTTTAGCTAATTATATGGCTATAATGATTTCAAGAAAGAAAAAAAAAAAAAACTTGGTAAATGCAAGACCACTGCTCAGTTTTTCTCAGCTTTAGCTTCTAAGAGTTATTTCTTGACTAACCTTCACACCCATAGACTATGGAACCGATCTTTTTTTTTTTTTTTTTTACCGGAGTACTGCTCAACTCGGGTGTTGTGAGGGACTGAGGGAGTTTGGAGCCTCAGGCAGGAGAGTTTCTTTGCATAACCATTCTGCTACCTGCCCCTACCTGAGTCTCTTTGCATAACCATTCTGCTACCTGCCCCTCCCCTCTTCTTTCTTAAAGGCCTAAATAAGAGTCTCTGTGAGCCCTTGGCAGGAGCTGGGGGTGGGGTGTTTCAGAATCTGCCATTTTATCTTAATGGAGTTGTCTTTTTAAAAAAGGTACTGAAAACTATAGCCAAGAAGATAATTTTACTCATTATATGATCCTACTCAACTTACTAGGCTTATTGGTATTCCTGAAGTCATCTGAGTCCCTGTACAAACCAGTTTCTACTCCACTAAGCTAGTCCAGCTTGTAACTGTGTGAAGGAGAGACATCACTGTTGAAGAAAGAGTGTGTGCACCAGTGTGCAAAGGTGTTCGGCTCAAGTGTGGACCAGTCAGCCTATCTGGATAGATAAAGGGGAAAATGTATTACTTCCTGAGCTAATGGACTATCTCAGAGAGGGAGACACATGTCAGAGAACAAAAATGCTTTGAAAAATGCTAGTGGTCACCTGTAGATACGGTATTTTATTTTATTTTATTTTATTTTATTTTTTATTTTGCCTCCAGGGTTATCTCTGGGGCTTGGTGCCTGCGCTAGGAATCCACTGCTCCCGCACCTTTTTTTTCCATTGTTGTTGTTGCGGTTGCTGTTGGATGGGACAGAAAGAGGAGGGGAGACAGAGGGGGGAGAGAAAGACAGACACCTGCAGACCTGCTTCACCGCCTGTGAAGCCACTCCCCTGCAGGTGGGGAGCCGGGGGCTGGAACCAGGATCCTTACACTGGTCCTTGAGCTTCACACCATGTGTGCTTAACAGGCGCTACTGCCTGACCCCCTGCAGATATGTTTTAATGTAATTAATTATCCATAAGAGTAGATTGAGGGGCCGGGTGGTGGTGCACCTGGCTGAATGCACATGTTACAATGCGCAAGAACCTGGGTTCGAGCCCCTGGTCCCCACCTGCAGGGGGAAAGCTTTATGACTGCTGAAGCTGTGCTGCAGGTATCTCTCTGTCTCTTTCCCTCTCTACCACCCTCTTCCCCCTCTTGATTTCTGGCTGTCTCTATCTAATAAATAAAGATAATTAAAAAAAAAAAAAAAAAAAAAGAGTAGACTGAGTAGCATCACGGCATTCTAGCCAGGGAGCCATTTCTGCTTGACTTTGAAGTATGACGTGCACCATTCTTCACTGTGATCCGGCTACTGTAAAGCCTCCATTGGCTAGAAAAGGTGATCAGAAGGCACCAGACGCGAGCCTTTTACATGCTGGGTCTCTCAAGTTCTCAGCCTAGCCTCTGGATATCGCCACCGATCTCTTACTTTTTTCTCCTTGCTGTCTGGATTAAGTCTAAACACAGGTCGGAGGCAGAATGTGATTTAGAGTCAGAAGAAGGCAATCATCATCTTCACTTGCACATTGCCCTCTGCTAGGTTTAGAACCAGAGAGCCAGGATCCTGCGGGATTCATCTGGGTATCAGTAGGATGCAGTAGACCCTCAATTAACGGCTATTAAATGAATGAATTGCAAGGTATGTAACAATCCATTCAAATATTTTGCCAGTAGGTGCTCTGATTAAAATATATATATATGTTGGTTTAGCATAAAGCACTGCATTGCTTTGGGCAGACAGGTAAGTGGCTACTTACATGGCCGATTTATCTAATTATTCAGAGATACAATGCATTCTAATGATCTGAGTTGACTTGGTTGGTCTAATTTGGATGAAAGACACTGAGTCTATTGGTGCTGTTTGCCGCCTTGGTGTGGTAATAAATGAGACTCCTTCTGACACCTTGCTGGTAGCAGTCTGTGTGCCAGCTGAACAGTTGGAGCCTTTCACTTGTGCAACAATGGTTTGGGTGCAAACAATGGAGCCCTTAAAAACCATCTAATCCAGCTTTATGGTTTCCTAGGCTGTCAGACTCTTCATCTTTCTGTCACGATGAGAAGACAGCACAGGACAGAAAAGCAGAGTGAGGACCATGAGGATTAGGGAGCTAATGGACTTTGTCATAATGTAGATAATAAAACGAGCATGTTGACAAACTGCTCTCCTTCTCATCTCTCTTTCTTGCTTTTGTCTTTGAAAGCTTGTAGTACGTAAACCCAGGTAAACGACAAAACGCATGGATTTCTAATTATCTTGCGAATAGTGACGTTGCAAAAATGAAACAATGGTAGCACCAACTGTTAGAGCCTCAGGGAAGGCTATTTTCCCTACAGTGGGACAAACTAGAGGCAGTAACTCTGAAATGAGTATGTGTAGTAAGCCCAGAGCCAAAGGTGGGGCCTTAGATAGAAACCATTACGTGTGAGAACTGGGAAGAGATCTCAGCTGGTAGAGCATCTGACTTGCCTGTCTGAAGTTCCTGGTTCAGTCAGTCTCTGGCTCTGCCTATACCAGTTTCTCTGATTCCTGTAAAAATTCTCCCTCTCTCCTTCTTTCTCTCTCTCTGTCCCTTCTCCCCTTACTCCCTCCCTTTCCCCCTCTTTCTCTCTCCTTATCCCCTTTAGTAAATAAAACACATCTTTTGAAAAATTGTCTGTGTAATCACAGCTGTAAAAATCCAAGTTAGGGTCTAGGTAGTGGTGTTCCCAGTAGAGTGCACACACTGCCAAGGTTCAAGCCCCTGGTCCCCACCTACAGGGGAAACTTCACAAACCATGAAACTGGGCTTCAGTTGTCTTTCTCTCTACCTCTCTGTCTCCCCCTTCCCTCTCAATTTTTGTCTATTTCTATAAAATAAATAAATAAATAACAAATGACCACCCAGAAGAGTAGATTCATCATTCAGATTCTGATCCCCAGTAATAACCCTGGTGGCAAAATAAATAAATAAATAAAAAATAAACATCAAAGTTGAAGCATTTATAACTTTTGTATAGTTTATATGGAGTTCTCTAACTTAGGCTTAGTTTAGTTTTTCTTTTTTTTTTTTTATAAATCTATAGAGCCAGTGACAACTTGAACTCAAAATTAAAACAATTTACTTATTTTTGACAGTGTATTTATTAATAGATCAAAGCTGTCCACCTTGACTCAATGAGTCGAACTGAACTTTGGAGTTTAGAAATTAAACACATCTCCCAGGAATTCAAGCGGGGCTGTGTACCAGGTGTCAGGAAAGCTGAGTTCCAGTCACCAGTCCTGCACATCTTCATGTCAACTGCTCAGTACCTCACCTTGAATATATCCCTTAGCAAAAATAAGATAATATCACCTGCAGCAAACTGTTGATGCCAGTCTGACTTTTCCTTGCTATCCATCACGTCTTGAGAGGTCTGCTACCCAGCATCACTAATCATTATGAAAAGCAAACGTGAATGTGAATGTGAAAGAGAAAAGCCCACCAAAAGGCGGCAACTGCACTTCTTTCTTTGGCAGATAATAAATTGACAGTTGAGGGGGTGAGACCTGGGGTCTTCACTTCAACAGGTCACATGCCAAGGCTCCTATGATCCCCACTGGGATAGTTTGGGTCACATATGTGACAGGACAACTCTCACAGAAATACATAGTAAACTAGATGTCTTGACTGAGGTCAGAAACAGGGACAGCGAGATAGCTCACCTGTTAGGGGCCCTGCCATGCCGGTTGGACAGTCCAGGTTTGGCCCTCCAGCACATCACACAGGAGTGCAGGCAGGGAGGGCTTTGCTGGATTACCTGTCTTTATGTTTTTCTGTCTGAGAAAGTCAGCTCAGAATGGTGAGACCATGAATGTCTGAGGTCAGGTAACACTAGAAAAATAGTAAGGAGGCTGGGTGGTGACACATGGGGTTAAGCACACATAGTATTATTAAGCGCAAGGACCCACACACAGATCTCGGTTCGAGCCCTGGCTCCCCACCTGCGCGGGGGAGGGGGGGGTGTCACTTCACAAGTGGTGAAGCAGGTCTGCAGGTGTCTTTCTCTCCCTCTATCTCCTTCTCTTCTCTCAATTTCTCTCTCTGTCCTACCCAATAAAATGGGCAAGAAATGGCTGCCAGGAGTGGTGGCCTCGTAGTACTGGCACCGAGCCAGAACAATAACCCTGGAGGGAAAATAATAATAAAATAAGATAAAATCAAGTAACAGGAGTCAGGCAGTAGCGCAGCGGGTTAAGTGCATGTGGCGCAAAGCACAAAGACCGGCATAAGGATCCCGGTTCAAGCCCCCGGCTCCCCACCTGCAGGGGAGTCGCTTCACAGGTGGTGAAGCAGGTCTGCAGGTGTCTGTCTTTCTCTCCCCCTCTCTGTCTTCCCCTCCTCTCTCCATTTCTCACTGTCCTATCCAACAACAATGACATCAGTAACAATAACAATAAAAAACAACAAGGACAATAAAAGGGAATAAATAAATAAATATTTTAAAAATTAAGTAACAGGCTAAATACAAGGGATGATATGGGCCAGCCTTCCTAAAGGATTGCTGTAAAGACTAACATGAGGTTTTATTCACTGAAATCCAGTGATTGTGGGGAGAGATTTTTGAGTTATCACTGCATTCTGCTCTACTATTGGTCTGTCCACACCTAGAGACTGCATTCAAATCTGAGCAACACACTGAAAAAGGCAAGTAGATACATTTGAGTGTGGAGACCGGCAAAAGTGGTCAAAAGATTTGGAAAGATGCTGTGGGAAAAATGTCTGAAGGTCCTAGGTGTGTGTAGCCTAGAGAAAAGAAAGGTCTTGAGAGAGCTTTAAACATCTTCAAATCCAGAAGAGATCAGAATTACACTTCTTAGATTATGAATAAGACCAGGGATGATGGAAGTGGTTCTTATGATTCAACATAAGGAGACATATTTACATTATCTGAGTTGCCTGACGGTGAAATTGCTGATCAGCTGATCTGATAACATTAGTCTAGAGAACATTCAACAAGATCAAGATGATCTTCATGGCTTCTTCAGTATTGAAAGCCTATGAATCTAGGCTCCCAAAGGAACTTTGGTTGAATCAGACATCAAATGTGACAATTATAAATTATAAAACGTTTATGTCTCTCCTCTTCTCCCTAACCTCGGATTGTTTAAAGGCCAATGGTTTGTAATATAAGAGACTTCTTAAAATACTTGATCTTATTTGCTTTTATTATTTTTGTAAATAATGACAAGTCAACTCCTGAGTTTCTTGTTTTGCAAAAGAGCTATCTCAACTACGTAGTTTTTAAAGTAATTACTGACAGAGTTAGTTCTTGAATGTGTTATTTTGATTCACAAAACTATTATTTATTATTATTATTTATTCAACTTCATAGAGCATCATCCAAAGTTATAATCCTTTTACTCTGCAATCATTGTAATATTTGCTGAAAGCAAGTGTCAATGATACTACGAATCTACAGGAGAAATTGTGAAGGGGCGTCTTCCAGATGTCTTTTAAATATTGTAACCATTCCTTTAGTTCGGTTGTATGTTTTCACTGAATCTGTTGGTTACTGCAGTAAAGGTAACAAAGAATCTGAGAAGGGAGAAAGTGCCCATTACATTTGACTGATAGTTTTCTCTGTCCCATGATCTTACACTCTGATGTCACCCAGCCCATGTCGTGGTAGTGGTGTGTTGTTTACAACTGCTCTAAACAAAGCATAAATTATTATTATTTATCCTTGAGATTACTACAAGTTCACCAGTAGTCAAGTTTACTTGGTGTCAAAATATAACCGTCATCTTTTGACAATTAATATAGTGGGGAATCGTCACAATATTTCAGGAGAGGTCTGTAGCAAGAGTTTTCTGTTAGGCTAACTGAAGCGACTTAGGTAGTTAGGTGCAAAGGGCAGAGCCAGAGCTAGTTCAGTCATGTTATTTTTCCCTGTGGAGACTGATGGAAGAGCACTCTCTCTAGGCGTGTACCTGCCGTGCTAGGATTTCCCACATGTTGAGGCATCAGCATCATCACAGTTCTGCCACACTGTAAAAATCCAGTGGTAACTTTTGAGCTGGGATAGCAAATCTCTCCAAGTGAGAAATAGCTGGTGGCCAATGCATGCATGCAGTAAGTTATGCAGATCAGATAACAGCAATAACAACGCTGTCTTTTTCTGTCTGTCTTTGACACAGACACACACACACACACACACACACACACACACACACACACACACACACACACAGTCTCTCTCTTCCAGCACTACTAGTTGGTCTGAAATCCTGGCATCCTAGAATGTCAAGTGACTTTAATAGCAAAGTTGTAGGTATGTGACAATTTACCATTCCACATTTTTGTAAGCTACATACAGAGCCATCCTAGGGGTTAGCAAATGCCAGCATTCCTAGATAAATTAAGCTGATCACTCCACCCTCCCTGCTTCCCTTATGGAAACTGGATGTACTAACAGAATGTTGATAGTAGCAGAGATTTTGCAAAATATTCATTTTTATTTTTTAATTTAGCCACTTCACGGGGGGAGTGATGCTTTAGAAGACTATTGTTCCCTGTGGATAGCAGGCTGGAGAACTCTCAGAAGGCTATGACCCTACAATTGCTCTCCTGAGGATAGATCCTAAGGAACCCAACACACCCATCCAAAAAGATGTGTGTGCACCTATGTTCTCAGCAGCACAGTTTGTAATAGCCAAAACCTGGAAGCAACCCAGGTGTCCAACAACAGATGAGTGGCTGAGCAAGTTGTGGTATATATATATGAATACTACTCAGTTATTAAAAATGGTGACTTCATTTCCCTCATCTCATCATGGAACTTGCAGGAATTATGTTAAGTGAGACAAATCAGGAAGAAAAGGATGAATATGGGATGATCTCATTCATAGATAGAAGGTGAAAAATACTGACATGATGCCAGCCTGCCTTCCCTGGGCAGACGACCTCACCAGTGTGTCCTGGAACCCCACCTCCCCAGAGCCCTGCCCCACTAGAGAAAGGTAGAGACAGGCCTGTCAACGCCTATATCCAGCAGAGAAGCAATTGGAAAAGCCAGACTTCCCACCTTCTGCATCACTTAGAGATCTTTGGTCCACACTCTCAGAGGGACGAAGAATAGGGAAGCTTCCAATGAAGGGGAGGGGATATGGCATGCTGGTGTTGAGAACTGTATGAAATTTACTCCTCTTATCCCATAATCTTGTCAATCATGATTAAATCACCAATAATAAAATTTAAAAAAAGAAGTTAAAAATCAAGAAAACACAAAGCAAACTTGGATTTAGCAGCAAAGTAAAGGATTCTGGGGCTGGGGGGGAGGGTTCAGGTCCTGGAACATGATGTCAGAGGACGTAGAGGGGGTTGAATTGTTATGTGGCAAACAGAAATGGTATACATGTACAAACTCGAGTATTTTATTTTTTTGTTACTGTATTTTATTGTTGACTGTAAACCATTAATCCCAATACAAAAATAAAAAGACTTACTAAACATGTGTACAACTTCTTGTCTCCATTTTTAAGAGTATCCCTGTTTAAAATGCAGAGGCCTAAAAATATGCACAAACCAAATGTTGATACACTGCAAGGCTAGCATATTCCGATTTCACTCTTGCATCTGGTAACTGTATGCTATTAGCTACACTTGGTACAACTGGATCCAGCCAGACATATTCTGGGATTTATTAAAATGTAAATGACAAAGCAGAAAAGAATGTTCAGACAATTGGATTATCCCATTGACTGAATGTTCCAATACTCTATTTTTGTCAAAGCAATAGTGGCTCCTGCTGTGGAATGTTGAATGGAATATTCCATTGTAGGGCACGGGGAGAACTTGTATAAAGGAAATTGAAACCTAATCATCGAATTTTTAATTCACCTTCCTAAAAGCAACAGACTGCCAATACTTTGTATGAGAAGTTATGTTAATTTTGATACATTGTTATTAGAAGATTATCATTCACAGCTATGTACTCTGCATCTGTAGCTTCATCTATGAAAACAATGATGCGTTTCCTTGTGTTTGCTCTCCATCTTGGTTCATTTTACTTATGGACATTATATGATGAGCATAAGTCTATGGGAGGGGACAGCAAATACACACAACCCAAGAGAGACATTTTTCCTGACGGAGACTCATGCATTCTGGGCGAGGGAAGTCTGAGAGGCAGGTATCTTTAAGGACGGAAGGGTCTGAATTTCCAGAGAATGGAGACCAGCTGTTCTTTCTCCCCACAGGGAACAAGAGAAAATGGGATTAAACTGCAGCATGAGGGGTTTGGGACTGAAATAAAACAGAATTTCTCAACTATGGAGGCTTTCAAACACTGGAATGAATTTGAAGGAAGTATGTGAACATTAGTCTTATTTTGATACTTTAAAAAAAATGGAAGAGCACATGTTCATTATACAGTTACAAGGATGAAGAACAATGGACCAGATGATTAATGATTCCTGGATTCCTTTGATCTACGAGTAGATTCTAAAAATGGAGTATGGTAGTAGTGGTGAGAGGTGACTTTTTTTAGGGTAGTTATTTTTCAAAGTCAGATTTCCCCATGGGGACAGTCTGGCAATTTGTACCTGTACTGTGAAATGTTAAATGAATGGAATGGCATGTACTAGGTGGGTGGGGACAGAGTGTGGGCGCACAATGCACTTTGATCTTTCCCTCCCACTACTACTTCTGTTACCAAGTAGTTCAAGTTGAAAGGCAGAATGTCCTTCCTAGCTATTTGTGAAGTTCAATATATGTATATTGGAGGGGGGGGGGGCTTTTGAATTTCTAAGAATGTGGTTAGGGTTCCCCGGGGAACTGACTTCTTTACAGTTAAATGTGTGTATACATTTTCTAAAACAGAACGTGGACTCGTACAAATGAATAGTGCTCATGTTTGGTTAACAGAGAAATCTGTACCTGGGATAGGAACTGGTTCAAATTCAATCTGTGTTTTAAAAAAATAAATGATCTCAGTGGAGGTTGGTTGTCCCTTGATTTGATGCTAATTCAACTTTCTATTTCTCTGAAATAGCTGAGTGCAGCAAACAAGAACATGCTTGTTACTGTCAACAACTGCCTCTTTGACCTTGATGACCCAGTGTCATTTTAAGTACCAGTTTGCGTTCTGAAGGATGAAAAGTAAAATGTAAGATATGGATATGTTAGCTCATTGAAAATTTCCCTTTTTTGTTCCAATATGCTATGAATTATCAATATCAAATGCTCGTGAGTTAAGTTCATGCTAAGATTCTGTCTCCATAGGTTCACCTTGACTGCAAATTACAATTACCAGGCAAGCTTTAATAAAATCCCAGTTCCCAAGTGACACCCCACACTGATTAAATCAGAGTCTTTGAAGAGGAGTGTGGGTCTTGGTAATTTTTAACCTCTCCAGGTGGCTGTAATATGCAGTCATGTCGAGAAGACTGCAGCTATGCACATCGTGCAGGGCAAGAACTGACATCATTGTTCGTTCACTATGAACACGGGGACTGTGTCCATTTTGTTCTTCCCGTATTCCCAGGGCCTGAAGAAATGCCTGCCATTTAGTTGGTGCTCAGGAAACAACGCACACTTTAGTCCATTTTGGCAAACACCTAAAAGAATAGGGCTAATCACATTCCATCACTACTTTGATCGTTTTCACTTTGCTTTTATTACCTGAACAAGAGCTCACTTCTCTACTTTCTTTGTTAATGGAAACAACTAAGGAAAGTGAAATGATGGGTAATCTGACTGCGGAGATACTGTTGACTTATCCTTAGAATAAAATAGCTACTTGTGAAGCACTTGCACTGTGGTAAGCACTGTAATGGTAGATTTTTCTCACCATGTTTTTTTAAACTAGACTTAAACCCTTATAGTAAATTTCCTAAGCATCTTTGTGTTGAATTTAACTTTCTACTTATGCATATAGTATCAGTGTAGTTGTTTATTATTTTCAGGCTAATGGAGAAAATAGATTTTTTTTTTGTGCACTGTGGTTCAGATGACAAATTCTGGTGAAGAATGACAGTAAATCAAGGGAATGAAATGACAACTGAGACAGAGAACTTGTTTTTCTAGGGCAGTACTGTCCAATAGAAGCTACTTTCTTGGGGGTCAGGAGGTGGCGCGGTGGGTTAAGCGCATGTGGCGCAAAGTGCAGGGACCGGTGGCGTAAGGATCCCGGTTCGAGCCCCTGGCTCCCCACCTGCAGGGGAGTCACTTCACAGGTGGTGGAGCAGGTCTGCAGGTGTCTATCTTTCTCTCCCCCTCTGTCTTCCCCTCCTCTCTCCATTTCTCTCTGTCCTATCCAACAACGAACGACATCAACGATGGCAATAATAATAACCACAATGAGGCTACAACCACAAGGGCAACAAAAGAGGGAAAAAATGGCCTCCAGGAGCGGTGGATTCATGGTGCAGGCACCCAGCCCAGCAATAACCCTGGAGGAAAAAAAAAAAAAAAAGAAGAAGCTACTTTCTCAGGGATGGGGTTGTTCCTTATCTGCCATTTGAGAGGGTTGGGACCAGTGACATGTGGCTCTCGGGCACCTGAGATGTGACCAGCACAATGGGCTAACTGAATTTTAAATTTGATTTTTATTGATTGTTTTTTAAAATATTTACTTATTCCCTTTTGTTGCCCTTGTTGTTTTATTGTGGTAGTTATTATTGTTGTCGTTGTTGCTGGATAGGACAGAGAGAAATGGAGAGAGGAGGGGAAGACAGAGAGGGGGAGAGAAAGATAGACACCTGCAGACCTGCTTCACCACCTGTGAAGCGACTCCCCTGCAGGTGGGGAGCTGGGGGCTCAAACCGGGATCCTTATGCCGGTCCTCGTGCTTTGCATTGACTGTTAAACATATTCATTTTTTTTAAGTGAAGTAGCTGTACTTGGCAGGTGGCTACTCTATGCCCACAGTGGCTGTAGAATGACAAGAGCTGATATGAGGTAAGCTCAGGTTGCAGTGAAAGAGAAGCTTTCTCATGGAGAGAAGCTTGTTGGTGTGAATTCTTCCGAAAAGCAGTGGCTTCTAGGATGAGATCTGAAGGGAAAATCGTGGATCTTAGGAGAACAGTAGAAAGAGTAGTGAGTGGAGTAGATGTCTCAAAAAAATCCCAGAAGACAGAGTATTAAGAAACGGTCAAGATGTGTGCCTAGAACGTAGAAAAGCAAGTGGAAGAAAGGCAGTTGATGGATCTAGTAAGGGCTGTGGGGCCCAATACTAAGATATTAGGTATCAAGAAAAATTTTAGGTGTCATGCTATTATTTCAAGGGCATTTAGGGAGCACTGAAATGTTTGTCACTTTGGGATTATGTAACCCTATTTGTGATCTAAAGAGATTTCCCTGGCTATTTCACGGCTGGAGGCATAACATAGTAGTCTAGGTTAGAAATGAAAATTATCTTCACTATGGTTACATATAAGATGGAGAAATATCTGTAAAAGCAGGAAGAAGGAATAATCAAACAGATTTATCTGGCTGATGGCCCATGGTAGGTGGAAAGGACAAAGACAAGGATCTCCCCTGGATATTCCCTTCTGCTTAAAAGGCAACACGAGGGTCAATTTTCCCATCACATTAGATCACTTGTTCCTAATGAATCCTGAAACTAACATTTTCTTATTAGTGGTTTAATACTGATTCGCAAAACCATAAGGTAACAGGAGTATAATTCCACACCATTCCCACCACCAGAGCTCTGTGTCCCAATTCCCTCCAGCGGAAACTGCAATAGTTCTCCCAAGGTCACAGATACATGTGGACTACTATATATATAACCTTTTATCCCCCCCCCCCCCCTATGGTCCCGTCTTCTATTCCTTTCCAAGTCACACCTACATCTATTACTACTTCTGAATGTCCTTCCTTTTTTTTTTTTTTTTTTTCTCTCTTCTCTCTCTATGTCCTGATGGAATTGGAGTTCAGAGCACTCTGATGATTTCCCCCTGAGTTTCCTCCCTCTCTGGGAGGATGGACCAAAATTCTCTATGGGGAGCAGAAGGTGGGAGGTCTGGCTTCTGTAATTGCTTCTCTGCTGGACAACCTGTTGGTAGTTTGATCCATCCCCCCAGCCTGTTTCTATGTCTGGTGGGCTAGGGCTCTGGAGAGGTGAGGTTCCAGGACACATAGGTAAGGTCATCTGCCTAGGGAGTTCAGGATGGAATCATTGTAGCATCTGCAACTTGGTGCCTGAAAGGCAGTAAGACATAAAGCAGGACAAAATATTTAATAAACAGGGACCAGAAAGTAGAAACTAGGAAGATTATTTTAGGTATATTTAGGGGCCCATGACTAGTAGTTTTTGCTTGAGCTTGATAGGTAACATGGAGGTGACTTAAAAATATTGTCTGGAGGGAGTCGGGCTGTAGTGCAGTGGGTTAAGCGCAGGTGGCGCAAAGCACAAGGACCGGCATAAGGATCCCGGTTCGAACCCCGGCTCCCCACCTGCAGGGGAGTCGCTTCACAGGCGGTGAAGCAGGTCTGCGGGTGTCTGTCTTTCTCTCCTCCTCTCTGTCTTCCCCTCCTCTCTCCATTTCTCTCTGTCCTATCCAACAACGACGACAACAACAATAATAACTACAACAATAAAACAACAAGGGCAACAAAAGGGAATAAATAAAATAAAAAAAAATATATATATATATATTGTCTGGGAATATGGTGTCAGAGTTGAGAATAAGGCTGGAACGCTAGCTTAGAGCAGAGAGTAGCTCCCAAACTTGATGAGAACTTATAAATATAATTAACTGTTTACCACATCAATCTGACCCAGGGATTGTGTATGTTCATGTTTAGCACAGGAGCCTGTACAACCTCTTAGTCCCTGCCAGTCTGAGCTCACACTGCATGGACACAGCTGGGAACATTCTAGGCTGCACTCAATTCAGGGCCAGTCTTCCTTGAGTGGCAGTGGGCTGACCTAGCTTCCCTTCGGACAGCAGTGCAGCACTACCATTGCTAATTTATAGTAAGGGCAAGGTCCTGAAGAGGCTCTCAAAAGAGCTTACACTGATGTTCCTGATGGAAGTGACCTGTGATGGGGTAGAGAGGGATCCATTAAGAGGAATAGGCCCATGCTATCTATGGGGGAATCCAAGGATTCCCTGCCTAGAACCCCAGGTGATGGGGCTGCCTAGCAGTGACCAAAAAGGCCGTCACTCAGTGAGCAAGCCTCTTGCTCTTTTCAATCTTCTGCAGTCCTTTTCTTTACCTGAAAAGCTTAAGACTTTCTCCCAGTTGTTAAATCGTTGAGTGTCATTTGTTGTATGCAAACTGGTATTAGGTTTATGGGGTCTGGCCTTAGGAGGAAATACACTAGCATCTGGGGGGGAGGGGTTGAAGTTAACCTTGAATTTTACTGCATTTACTTGTTCGGTGATTCTAATAAAGGTCACAGAGACAATAGTTGCTCTTTAGTCGATAGACTGAAACTAGCTTTGATTACAGTAAGGAACACAAGCACATTATGAAGTCTTCTCTTCCAAAAAATTATCACAAGCTCACAGTTGATGCAACATTGCTTTTATTGGGGGCTTGGAGGGCATAGGACAAAGTTTCATGAAATGCCAACAAAGTCACATTTTGTGCTTGGCTACTCTTAAAACGACTCTTAAGCGCACTTAATGAGAACTGTGTGTGATATAGCCAACAATTATCATTGTGGAGACAGGATAACCTGAGCTATGAAGAGACTTAAGTCAAACAATGCCAGATACAGCTGTCGAATACTCGTGACTTCTAAATGGCTACAGAGTCCAGATGTTTGTGCTTAAGAGTCCTAAATGAATCCAAGCAGAACCGCATTCTGGACTTGTGCTAACCAGCTGACCACTTTATTAGTCACCACTACCTACCAACCAAGTACAAAGGGTCTGGCTAAGAAAAGTTAGTTTTCTTCAGTTCTATCTTTTGATGATCAAAGTATCCTTGAATTATTTACTTGGATCACTAAGGACTGAAGTGGCAAATCATTATTAACACTTTAAAAATCATAAAAACTCTAAAAAAAAAAACCCTCAAAGTTGTTATAGAAAAGATTAATGCAGAAGCACTTATACATACCGTGCATAAAGTTGGCTAAGAAGATATCCATAAGAAAATCTGATAGAAAAAATATCAAAGATTAAAGAAGAGATAACATAGCAGCACGGGTACAGTACTGTGACTTAGTACCTTGGTTGCTCAGCTTTGGGATGTGAGTGATGTGAACCCTACACCTGGCACTTAGGAGAGTTGTCTGGCCATGGTCACTGTCAGCTTTCTCACCTACAAAAGGAGGGGGACGCATATTATGCAGAGTGGTTGTGAACCTTACATAAATTTATACGTAAACTGCTTAATGCACAGTGAGAGCTCAGGAAATACCAATTATTGTCAGGAAAATAGAAAAATTACAAGTTCTCCATATTATCACCCACCACTGTTGCTTTAACAGAAGGGAAAACATATCCATGTGCAATTTAAGACAATAGCCTGGTGGGAGAGGGGGCTGGATGTGCATAAGCACTGGCAGTGAACACGGGGTCAAATCAACTAGAAATGTCTACTTCTAATTCCCTAAAGTCACCAAGTAGATTCCTTCCACCATGGCTTTGCTCAGAATAGTGTGTCCAGCTAAAGAAATCTCCTTTTCATTATCTCAATTTCTTATTATCTGCATTTGGGATCTTCCTTCCCTAAACCAGTTTTGTCCAGTTATGGAGACCTCTGAGTTTCTTGTTTGTATCTTTGGTTTTATTCCTTCTTTAATCACCTATTGATCTGTTTTGTTATCTTCCCAAAAGTTTATGTACCACTTTTAACTAGATTTGAATTTTTGTCATTATCAATGACTGTTATCAATGATTTTTATGAATGATTATTATCAATTGTGTAGATACAAAGAGAAATTGAAGGGAAGGGGTAAATGGGGGGGGGGAGAGAGAAAGAGACAGACAGCAAGACCTACAGCACTGCTTCACAGCTTGTGAGTTGTCACCCACCCAATGCAGGTGGAAACTGGAGGCTTGAACCTGGGTCCTTGCACATGGTAACGTGTGCTCTCCACTGGGAGGGCCACCAACTGGTCCGTAGATTTAAATTCTGTAGAGGCATCAGCCATGTTCCCCAGAACCTAGTTTGCTTGATAAATGGCAGGCTGGCTGGTTTAGTGTGCAGTGGTTTTATAATGTGGTGTTTACAGGCTGTGTTAGGAATGTCCAGCATTGTTTTAGCCTTTACGTCATCTGTGGCTGTTCCATTGCATCAGCTGCTTCTTGTATTTTTAGGTCACTCAGAACCAGCCTACTGATAGCATCAGTCTGGTTCCCTAAGAGGACACATTGGTGCGGTTCCAAAATTGGTGTGTTAATAAGCATAATCACACTCACAAAATAATAAAATAAAAAAGACTATCACAGTGAATTTAGATACAGAGGAATACACATGAGGAAGGACAAAGTCTCTGGCTCAACTGCCATCCAGATGTCTCCCCCCCCCCCTGCTTCTTTTGAGAGTTCTGCTGGCTAAAAGCACACCACCTGGTGTGCTGCTGAGCAGGAGGGTCTCTGGGTGACTGCATTCTTTGCTTCAGCTTCAGAGTTGGCCTGAAGGTCCATCTCTCTGCAGTCTTTGTCCTTTCAGTGGGGAGGCATTCCTGAGGAGGGGGGTACTGGGATTAGCTGAAAAGAAGATCAACACAACTAAAAAAAAAAAAATAACAGAACATGTCACAGAAGGTTGTAACATTGACTCTTCAGTAAAAATAAACAAACACAATGCTACTTTGGGGGCATGCTACTTCTAAGTGCAGGTGGAATACTGCATCACACGGACATCACACCGACAACATTGCTGCTTCTCACTGGACACCTTGCTTGGTTAAGGTCAGTCAGGCAGTGACATTGTGTATGTGAACAAAAGTACCACGTGGTGCTCTGGGAGAAGACGTAGTGTAGAGAAAGCTTCTGGTCCATCCAGCAGGCAACACACTGATACGGACATGTAGCAGAGGAACAAAAGAACACAAAACATTAAGGATACATTCAAATGAATCTAAGGACTAAGTGCAAAATAAACTAAGGGTGGGGGTCTAAGCGCATAGCAGTGTAGGAATGGATGGCGTTGCCAGCATGGTGGGGGGTTAATGTTAGTTTCTTTGTATTGCTAGTGCTTGGCTCTGAGTATGACACATGGTACCCACCGAAAGAAACAATGAAAGAACAAAAGAGAAGGGTGGGTTCATCATTAGAGCAAGTTCTAAAACCTGGAAGCCAAGGAGAGTAGGTTAGCTTCATTTAAGAAGAGACTACCCGAGTGGAACCTTAGGTAGCATCCAAGACCTTGGGAGAATTCTGGTGGTTAACAGGGAGGAGTGGGGCACAGAACTTTGGTGGTGGGAAAGGTATGAAATCATATCCTTACTATCTTAAAATCTTGCAAATCACTAATGAAGAGAGACCACCAACTGCAATGCTTTCTAGAAGATAGGGTGGGGCAGTTTTCAGGTCTTGAATATATTTAGATATAATTTGGTAAGTATGATGAGTTAGTGCAACTGCAGGCTTTTAAAGGGAATAGATAGCATAATGGTTATGCAAAGAGACTCTCAAGACTGAGGCTCCAAAGTCCCAGGTTCAATCCCTCTACTACCATGAGCCCAAGCTGAGTAGTGCTCTGCTGTAAAAGAAAAAAAAAAAGAAAAGAAATATTATCATGATTAAAAGAGTCATGTGGCAAAGGAGATGTGGAAACTCAAAGGCATTGACCCACTGGGGAAAAAATGTTGCCACTGCCTCTGGCAACTTATTGATTGGGGATGGGGTTGTAGGGAGAGAGGGAGAGAGGGAGGGGAGGGGGAGGGGAAGGGAACGGGAGGGGAGGGGAGGGGAGGTGAGGAGAGGAGGGGAGAGGAGGGGAGAGGAGGGCAGAGGAGGGGAGAGGAGAGGGAGACCTGCAGTACTGCTTCCCATCTTGTGAAGTTGCTGGGGCTGGAGCTAGGCTCCTGTGTATGGTAATGTGCAAGCTCTAGCCGGTGCTCCACAGCCCAGCCCCTAAGAAATGCTTTTAAAATAGAGAGGCAGGTGATCCTTGGGGCTGCTAACACTGCAGGAAATGGGCTTAGAACTCAGACCAAGAAATGTCCTCCTCCCACGGGGCAGCTTTTTAAAATTCTCAGCTGTTCCTCTTCTCTACCACTGGCCTTCCTGAAAATAAACCTTCCTTAGACTTTACTGTTTTAGCATCAGGAAAAATATGTTATAAATAGAATATATACAGAAGACGGAGGTGGAATCAGCTTTGACTTTTCAGGGCAACTGTTGGTGCAAACAGACTCCAGATTCAAGGGTCCTGAAAGCATAAAGTCTCAAGAGTCTTGAGACTTTGGATCGGCCTCCAACAATTCTGAGACTTGTAGCAGAATTCAGAAGCCAACTAATCCAACCCATTCGTCTCGCAGATAAAAATATCTAGCAAGAGTCGTATTCATGTCTTTTGTTCCACAGGAGTTGTGAAATACACTCTGCAGGTGGATTTGAATCTGACTCAAGCCTCTGTTGCCAGCCTTTCCATTGTGCCGCCAGGATGGAGATTCGTAATGAGCAGGGCACACCCAGAGGCGTCCGCTACCACCTCTCACTGCTGTTTGCCCAGAGCACTTTGGAGGCGCTGAGGTGGTAGCCATGATGCATCTATTTTTCCAGAACTTGGACAATAACCGAGGTTACCTACTGTTAATGGTTATCTTTCTGCTGTGATCAAATATGCAATACCTGTCCCTGGCTAAGTAATTGAATATACATATTACAGATCTTAAATCCAGTATTTTGTGACCACAGGGTGGAGAGATGGGGTAATAAGCTTTTGATACACGTGTGTTAGATGCATTTGTGAATACATTAAAATGCCACTGCAGTAAGGTAGGATGCTTCACGCAGATTTTTTTCTTTTTTTGGTGACTGATTGCTTTGAGTAGCTAACAATAGAAATCCTTGAGGATTTCTTTGGCATGTGAAAAGTAAGCCAGCGTATGCTGTCTTGGGGTGGCACAGATATAACCCATGCAAAATGATTCTTCTGCAACTGGGACCTGAGCATTAGAATGCCTGGATGGTAAACTGGATGGATTGTGAGCTGCCCAACACTAAGTGTCTGTTATGAGTCAGATGGCCAACAAATAAGCTTTCTTTGGAGGCCTGTGCCTACTTACTTGGAGTGAGTAATATCTGATAGCATCTCAACATGAGCCTCCCTAGACTCCTGTTAGTGTCCTGAATATATCAGCATATATTGGGTCTCTTCCGTGGCCTTGCTCAAGGTCCGCCTGTGATCCGATGGTAATGACTCCCCACATTTGCATCAAGAGCATCTTCACCTACTGAGCACCTAGCAAGAGCCAAGGGCCAGGCTGACCAATCAGTTTGCTGTGGCTCTGCTTGGCTCTTTCCTTAATAGCAAGATCTCCAGGGGGCAGCTCCTCAAAGGGGCAGGGTGTCTCCAGCAGGACGATCATCAGTAGGTCTCTGATGTCAGGTGGAGACACCGAAAGGGAAGCTGGTGTTAGTGCCCACATGACCTGAGGCAGGGCCGCAATGATTCATGCAAATGAGAGAAAACTAGAAAAGATGTTTATTATTGTCATGATTTTGATTACTCTGATTAAATTAAAACTATTATCTCTGCCTAAGGCCATTTCCACGGCACTTTATTTCATTATTCCAATAAAGGAAATGAATTTCTTATGAATAAGATTTACTATTCTAATGTTGCCTATTACTCAAGTTGTCCAAAGTCAGGAAGAAGACTAAATTAACACAGAATAGCAGATATTTTAGAAATAATGCTAGTGTCCGTCCGCAATGTGAGTCCTTGTAGAGAACATTAATTTCCAGTATCCATGTCCTGCTCATTCATACTTGCATGAAAGCATCGACTGGAGATTTCTTTTTATCTCTACACCAACTAGCAAGGAGTATTCTGTAAAGCTAGCTTTACAAAGATTCTCCTCGGGAGTCATTTCGAGTGATAAGAAAGGCCCAAGGGGTGCTGGTGGCGGTGGTGGGATCTCAAGTAGGTAACATAAAGCAACACGCAACTATATGCACATTAGTATAATTATACACCGCAAATTATACCGGATGTATCTAATATCTAATTTTTTGAAAGCTGATTCCACTTGAGATTTCAAGAACAGCATCAACACTTTGCAGGTGGCTCCTTCAGCATAGTATCCAAAAGGAATTATTCCTCTAATATGCTTGCAAGCACCAAGTCAGAACTGAAGCTCTTCTTGAAAAGACCAGTGAGAGCAATGAACACTGGGTATATTACCCTGACAGACATAGCTGGGGTGGGGGCGTCAGCTATAATATTTAGCACAGGTCCTTGCTTGCTTCAAACAATAAGAAACGCACATGCACACCAGCCTCATTAGAAAATGTGTTGAAGGCTACATATATTTCTCTGAAGCAATAGCAGGGCGAGCTAAGGGGATGAGAATTTCTTTAGATCAATCTATAAAAGAGAAATATGCGATAGGAGAGCGGAGTATGCTTCTGATGGAAAACAGTCCTATGTTAAATGCTGCTCTTACAAGACACAGGATTAATTTGTTCTACAGGAGAATGCTGCCAGATCCAAGCTTCATTTTGAGGAACAGGGTTTTGTGTTTTGTCTTCATCGTTCTGTCTGAGCCCTTCAATCACCGTCTAAATAAATCCGTATTTGTGATCTTGGAGATTGGAGCAGATTATTCAAGTTGATTTGGATCCATTTTCTCGATTCCTCCTTCAAGATCTTTCTGCTAATTTAGTCAGGCTTACTATTGAATTATTTAATTATCTGCACTTCTGTGCAGTGAAATATGTTGTCATATCACACACTGGATCATGCTGTTGCCGTTCACACTTCGTGATGCCTCTATAGTTAGCAGTTTCCTTTGTTCTGCTCAGTCAGTGGTTTTAGAGAGGGGTGGGCCAGGGAGGAGGAGCCTGGGGGTTTGTAAAATAAAATCAGACATTCCTGGTGCACATGCAAAACTTTATGCATTCACATGAATTTCCTTCCAGAAATTAAGTTGCAATTCCATTTGGAATAGGCCAAGAGGCACATATCAGGGGCTTCAGAAGGCCGTCTGCATGTATTATTCTACGCTGAGCACCTCCAGTGCATTTCCACTGCAGAGCAATGGCAGAAGTGCGGCTCATTTTTTTTTTTTTAATCAGCAAGGAATGTCTTTAACAAGGAAGAAGTAAATTATGATAATTACTCTGAGTGGTCGGATCCTTGAGCATTACTAATTAGCATTTATTGCCTGGATTATAGAACAATACACGTGAAACCGAACTGTGATTGCTCTTTTACGCTGAAGAACTGAAAAAGGCAACAGAGCAAAAAGGCAGCAGCATCCTCAGTACTTCAGGCAGCAGTTCAGAGTTCCTTGACTGTGCAGAATTCCCCTCTTACAAAGTATACAAATATGGTCTTTAGGCTTTCTGACCCGCGTGTGTGTGTGTGTGTGTGTGTGTGTGTGTGTGAGAGAGAGAGAGAGAGAGAGAGAGACAGAGACAGAGACAGCCAGCCATATTTACATATATCACAGTCATGGGAGGCTAATGAGAGGAGGGACACGAGCTATGACGTCATTTTGGGGTAGTTTTACCCATTGTGAGAGTTTAACAATAAAGACTGTGCATTTTACATTTTTTTTTTCTGAAATTTTGGAACAAACAAACAAAAAAAAAACTCTGCTCCCTGGGAATGAAAAAATTCATATTCACCTTCCTACTCCCTCTTCGGAAAGTTATAGTTGAAAATAAGAAAAGGCAGTTGGTTTCTGGCTTACAAGATACTCTTGATTAGGAATGTGCAATCAAGTATTCTGAATTTAGAAATAAACTAGATATTAATCTAGTTCATTTAATGAATCAACAACATTATATAAAATCATGCCAATAAGTACCACACATATAATTTGGTAACTGAAATTCCTAAATAACCTGGTAGGTAGGTAGGTTGAAGGAAGGAAGGAAGAGAAAGAAAGAAAGAGAGAAAGAAAGGAAGAAAGAAAGAAAAAGAAAGAAAGGAAGGAAGGAAGGAAGGATGGATGGAAGAAAGGTAGAAAGAAAGAAAACTAACCATTCATCCTTTTTCTTTTCGGTCTCGTCTCACTATTTCCTTCCACACCCCATTACAGCGAATGGAGAGAACATCATAAAACATAAAGCCAACTAAATGCAGTCACTGGTCTTTCCAATACCTTCCTAGATTCCCTGCCCTGATCCTTTTTGGTTTGAAAGAGTAAGTTTGACTAAATCTGTGAGGAGATTAAACAGACTGGTGATAAAAAATTAATTCTGCTGAATGAGCATTTGGATGAGCATTTAGATGGAAGAGATGCAAATAAGATAATACTTTTCTTTTGACATACCAAACGGATTAGTTTAGAATGTTAAATTTGATTTTATTAGAATATATTAGCAGTGTTTTAATTAATACTAATCAAACATTGTCTTTCCCCGGGGCTTGATGTGTTCCTAACGCTTTCTAAATTATCTGTCTTTTATCTATCAAAAATGAAAAAAAAAAAAGGAACCGAATTACCAAAGGCTTTTGTTACAGTCTTCATGATTTAACTGTATTCAACAGAAAACTATGAGTTGTTTGCCTAGGTGTCTTGACCATAAAATTAGTTCCCAGATGCTGGATTTAAAATGAGTACTATTTATTAGTAGTTATTTATTTATTTTTAAAGATGGGGCTAGAGATTCGATAGTAAATCTCTTCTGTGTTTTTTCTTTTGGGGAAAAATGGAAAGTGAGTTCTGGCTGGTTCACATTACTTTATCCTCACTAGAGTCTCTAGAGCTGTTAAATTTTCAACGGCATTGGTTTTGAGCTGACATTTCTTTGGAAACAGGAAAAAAAAAAGGAGGGGAGGGATAAGAGGGAGTAAGGGGAAAATCTAGTTAAAAATACGGTGAACCAGTCTGCCCTGTGAACTGAATTGTGACTGTGTTCCTAGGAGGTGCTGCATTGCATTTCACTCATTATTCCTTCCTTTTCTCTCAAGCTTCCTGTCCTTCTGTGTCCGAAAGCTGCAGTTCACTTCTTTCTCTTTTCTTCCTGCAATGCAACCCCCCCTCTTTCCCTGCTTTATTTATTTATTTATTTATTTTATTATTTTTTTTATCTGCCAAGCTGGATTTGCACTTTTAAAGATCAGTATCAATAATGCCCTGCTTGTTTCGGCTGCACTCTCCCTTTAAAAGACAGCCCCCCTCTAATTGATGCGTCTGGGCTAGTCTAGACTGGTAGTGAGTGATTGAACCAACCACCAATTATGTTATTCATTTCACTGAACTTCACTGCTGGGCTTGGTGAGGAAGAAGGGGTGTTGAGAAACCTGCCCTTATGCTGAAGCAGTTCCCTGCTGAAATATAAAATTGTGTGTGTTGTTATGTGCTGCAAATGCCTGTGTGATCAGCTGCATGATAGCAAGCCCAGAGCATGGGCTTAGGAACATGTAGAAAATGGGAAAGATGCCTTGGAATAAGAACTGCACCCCTCGTCTGGAATTGCTATCTTGTTTTAAATCATGGAAGAATCGCATCCAGCGATGTTTTTACACTGAGCCATGCATTCATTTTCATGAACTGCGAATCTGTTTTGAATTCAGACAGTACGAAATGTGCACATTTTTAATAAGAATCATGTGGTAACAGATATCCTTCAATTAAATAGATGCCTTCCCATAATTTCCAAATACCTATGCATACACATCAGCTGAAAGAAGGTCATTGATCTATTGTCTATAAACCACAGATGACGTGAAAATCAAACAACTCTTTTCTTTGATGTACACATTCAGACTAGGAAAGGATGGCAAGTATTATTTAAGTGTTACAGCCACACAAGAGGTCTCAACAACAGGCATACTGCAATTGTTGCACAGTGCATTTCCTCAGTTCAGTTTTCGGATACAAAATGGTTTCACTACGGTTTGGTTTCCATGACAGAAATCTAAAAATCGCAATTCAGACTTGAAAAACATGAACAGTTTGCTTAAACCTTTCAACTACACGTAAAAAAAAAAAGATTACAATCAATACAATTTTTTAGGAAAGCATTTGAAGCCATTGATGATTTAAGTACTTTGCAAAAAACAGAAGACAAACATAGGCCTATAAATACCAAGATTGTTAAAATGAAATTGTATGTTAAAATTTTTCACAGAAAGGGAAGCTACTGTTTTTCTTTGCCAATTAAGGGACAGACCCAGATGACTGAAATTATTGTTGCAAAAAGTTGAATTTTCAGAAAACTACAAATTAGGTAATACCAATAACTGTTTGAAGGGATATCTTTAAATATACAGTTTGGTATTATATAATGACTTTACTGAAAAGGACTTAAATTTTGATGACATTTTTCTAATTTGTAGAGAAGACCTGTAGGCATGAATTACTGTTAAATGATACACGTAGATACACTGCTGAACTTTTTTTTTTGTATATTTAGAAAAGATATTTTCAATTTATATTACACTTAAAGGCATCTTGCATAGTGTTTCAAAAACAGATGCCAAGCAAGGAGGCTGTATCTCTCATTCTGTTTTTTTCAAATCTTGTAAGGTAATGTTAATTTTTATCAAGACCATAAATCCCATCTTTTGTGTAGAATGACAAGAATGGAATTTTAAGCCTACACTATTTTAGCCCGCACTATTAGTTTGCCTCTATTTGTGTCTGTATTCACTATCTAGCCACCTATGATAAGCATGTTGGGCATCAGATATAAAATATATCCACATGTCCATTTTAATCAGGTACAATTTTAATTGTTGAGTTTAAAAGTTGGAGGCATGGGGCATGCTGGGACTTCAGCTGATATGTTCTGAGGTCAAGCACCAGGTACTGAGCTGTTCTTGTTACGCTCGGATAGTACTGCGTGTTGCTCTCAAGGAATACGCATGGTAGGTGGCTTCCACCAGCCTCGGGCACCAGCCACGTACATCCACACACACGTAGCAGCCAACATGTTATTGTAACAATATATCCCCACTTTCACAGTCATCCAGGAGCTGCCACTTTCTGCTCACCTGATCCCATCTAACAATGAAAGCCTCAGAGTGATACTTTATCACTTCAGACAAACTTTCTTTCTTTCTTTTTTTCTTTCTTTTCTTTAAAGGAAGAAAGTTCCACCAGATATCCAGGATGCAAAGGCACGACTCGCAGCTCCCAAGAGCCTAACCCGTGGATTTAAACGCTAAACATCACAAGTTAGGGTCTCAGGGATTGAGAGGAGCGCAACAAATTGTTCCTTCTTCAGACAAAGCAAAGCGAAACAAGGACAGGCAATTTCTCTTCCAGGTTCATGACTAAAAGGCAACAAACAGGTGGCAGGGTATGCCCTCACTCTTGAAGCTTCTGTAGTTCACAAAATTTAGATTCTCTTAATAGCAGAGGAACATACACACATACGCAGTGGCCGTGGGCTTGTATACATACCTGAACATACAATCATGAGTATGCCAGAGAAAACTCTCTGAAGCTTTGAGCAAAATAGTGTACTAAAATGGAAAATAGAAGGAATTGATCCAGAAATGCCCATGTTTGGAAAACCATCCTCTGTAATAAGGATTAAATGTCTCTTCAAAGCTTTAGTTTGCAACTAGCAGAAACAACTGCAAAGAAAATAGAAGCCCCCCCACCCCACCCTGCAAACATGCTGCATGCAAAAAATCATAGAGACCGTTTTTCTCTGGGGAGGTGGGGATTGTTGTTTTGTTTTTAGAAGGAGAAGACCAAGAAATAGGCTTTGGAGGTTAAGAAAGTATGAACAGGAATAGAGTTTTAAACTCACCCACTGCATGCGGAGCAGGGCTGCAGCCTCCTATAGCACCATTCCCAGCAAGGGGGGTAATGTGAGCTCTCAGTGCGCTGGGCTGGGCGAGGTGTTTCAATGGAGGATGGCGAGTGGGGCGGGGAGGAGGAGGCGGGGGCAGGAAGCCATACACCAAATCTAGAGACTGTAACTCTGTATCTTATGAGCTGATGGGGGGGGGGGGGTCTAGTTTGGTGGGAGTGAAGGGAGGGACTGGAGTTGATCAGATTTTCAGATCATTCTATTGAAAAAAAATCTTTTAAATATATATAAAAATAAGAAACCTTGCCATAGCTGTTTTCCGAATTTCTTCCTTCTTTCTGTAGCGAGCACTTTGCCAGTCGTGCAGGCCTCCTCTGTATCAGCTGCTTGGCTGAAGCCAAGGCCAGATCGCCCCAGCCAGCACCAGGCTGTCATTTGGTGGAAGCGAAGTGGGCAGGGGTGGATGTTAGCGGAGGGAGAGATGCCTCCCCCCCACCCCCGCCCCACTCCGGCTGCCGAGCCTTTGAAGTCTCCTGCCAATATTTCAGAGGAATCCGAAGTATAATCCCCCATCTTCGCAGAGAGCTGCTGGTTGGTTCTGTACCTGATGGCTTGTCCTTTCCCCCATCTGCCTGGGAACTGGCTTCTGCTAAGCAAAGACCGCTCCTGTACTCCCACCAAAAAGGAAAGGAAAGGGAGGGGAAGTGGGTGGGAAGATGACTCTTTCAAAAATTTCTTCCCCCTTTCCTTCCTTCCTTCCTTCCTTCCTTCCTTCCTTCCTTCCTTCCTTCCTTTCTTTTTCTTCTTCTTCTTCTTTTCTCCCCTTTCTTTTATTCCAGCCTGAGCAGAGGTAGATGGCTGGCTGGTCAAAGAGAATGACAAAGCAGCCCCAGCAAGGAAGACACTGGAGGGGGGCCTCAATCACTTAGTGAAAATGCTCAATATTTTCTATCTATTTTCGTGTGCAACTAAAAACCGTTAAGGCTCCAGGCTCTCCCACCCACCCCACCTCCACTTTAAAAACAGCAAACCAATGAGACAGCTAAATTATGTCTCTGTTCCCAGCACAGTGTCTCTCCAGAACCCCCTCCCCATCTTCAATCCTCAAGACAACTTTTTCCTCACCTCCATAGCGTCTTCTCAGGAACAATCCTCTGTGTGCTTCAGGGGCTTCCCTTTTTCTCTCCCTTCCCTTTTTCTTTTCCTCTCAAAAAAGCTAGTCTGTTACCAGGCACACCTAGCTTCTATCTCCCTCGCTCTCTTGTCCTTTTACTCTTAGTAATGATAATAATAACGGGCTTTTCGACACAGCAGCATGAGTGGCTGTCTTTTAGAAAGCACATTTAATCTTTACTGGCTCCCCTAGGCTTCAGTGGAGAAGGAGAAGGCAAGGGGGGAAAAAGGGAAGCTACAGGAAAAAGGATTGTAAGGGAGGCTGCTGACGGACAGCCAGCATCAGGCACAAATCAGCGACAAGTTGAATTTTCCTAGACCACACTGCCCCCTTTCTTCTCTGCTCTCTCCCTGGGCTCCTGGAAAGCCCAAGTGTCTGGTTACAGGAGGCACTGGGCTCCTTTGCCAACCGTGGTGCAGATTCCTCGCATGCCTGCTTAAATCTCTGGCAGAATCAGAAATCAATATCCCCCTCTAATCACCTTTAGCTCCTCTCTGGCTTCCCCCCTTTTCTGAGACTCCACTGAGCTCTCCTGGCTGCTCCCCCGCCCGGCCGGGCTCCTCCATACAAAGCTTGTGGTCCTGTCATTTCTCACTTCCTTCCATATCTAGGAGACAAGCCTCTCTTTTCTAATATCCTCTCGGCTGGCTCTCTCGCTCTGTGATAGCCTCATCCCCGACTGCAGCACCGGATGCACTAAGACATCTCCCTGACTACTAATGAGACCAAAAATACACCAGCAGGTCAGGGGGAAGGCCAGACATTGTATTATACACATACAGGGGAAAAAAAATCCTCAGCCTACCAGACCCAGAGATCAGGTATCGCATTTTTTTTTTTCAAAAGGAAAAAAGGGGGTGGGGTGGGGAAGGGAGGAGTAAAGAAGAGACCTCTGTGCAGCTCCCTGCCTGGCGGCCCCACACCAGAGACTTAAACACCTCTGCATGGACACAGTTTAGTGCAGGTGACGCATTCTTGTGGCTCTTGGACAGACAGTCAACAATGCCCTGATAGTCCTTTGAAATCAGCACTTCGGGGGATAAAAGAGCAGCGATTCAGATCTCTGGTTAAGATGCGTAGATGCTATTCAGGCATGGGATGACTAGGAGGCTGAAACTCTCTTTTCAGTGACTAGATTCTGCTTGCTGACTGTCTTTGCCATATGCACTCACTTACCACTCACATTCCCTTGGATTCTGAAATGAGCTCATTAGTCACTGTAGCTTGTCCTAACTCTCTGCTTGACTGCAGACATTTTTTCTTATTCCTGAAGCATATCTCCTGGTGTCCATCATGTATGAACACGTACATGTATACACATAGATGAGTATATACACATAGGTATGTACGCAAATCGCTTGCCAATGCTATCAGAGGATAAAAATGCTGTACACGCATACACTCTCCCCAACTGAATAAGGGCTATCTCCTATCACATCTGTTGGCATGCATTTGGAGAAGCTCTGCCATACAATGAAACCTCTGGACATCAGGTTCTCTACCTATCTGTACACACAGTGGGTGAAGTGCCATTGCAAACCAATTTTCTAGGCTAGAATCATGCAGACAACAGGCAGTGCAGGGCTGAGCACAGTGCTGGACTCTGTAAATGCGGAGGACGAGCAGGAGGCATGCAAGGATGTAGGTTTCCTCCAAGCCTGTGTTTTTAAAGGTAGCTTCTTTGTGCTCGACTCAGACACTGTGCTTTGTTTCTGACTGTGAGACCTGCAGAAGCACGGCAGGATGCCAAGGGAAAGGAAAAGCACAAACCAGAAAGAGACACAGAGAGGATGGGAGGGAGAGGAGAGGGGAGGATGGGAGGGGAGGGAAGCACAACGGATAGAGGCAAAAAGAGAAAGACCTACAATTGTAATGTTGGATTATGATTTTTTAATTTTTATTCGGAAAGAGGAAGTAATGGTTGGCAGGGGTTGGTGACTAGGCTAAAATCTTTTCCAGATTTGGTTAATAAGGTATTTGTAGTCTTCTGATGGAGGGGAAACAACAACAACAACAAAAACATGTTAGAATAATCATGAAGGGTGGAGCTGTCAAAAGAAAAACCTTTGACTCACTGGGTGCCTCTCTCTAATGCCAACATGAATCACTCTTAAGCAGAGTCATCTGCTGTCTTTCTGTGCTTGTATATGAAGGCCACACTGTGGGCGCCATGCCACTACATGCATCCTCAAAATGAAAAGGTGAACAGAGTGCAGCTGCTGGAGATCTTCTGGACCTCTCTAGATGAGTCCAGTGGGATTTCCACGCTCCAAGCCAGTATGTCCCTGTCTGTACAGACATCTCCAAATATATGACTTAGGAAAGTTTTGCTATGAACACATCATTTTTTTCTCTACAACTCAGTGAAGTCTTTGGAGGATACTTATTTCAAGCAGTTAACACCTGACCCCAATTTCTGTGGGTAATTAGTGAGCTAGATAACCACACAAAGTGGGTAATTATTTAGTACCCAAGGGTACGCTAGAAGTGGGTAGTGGTTTTGTTAACAAAAGCATATCTCTAATTATTGGATCTATGTTGGGTGTTTTTAAAAATACCAGCTACGGTATCAAGTGAACCATGATAAAGAAGTGAACTGTTTTGCTGTCCTTGGCATATATGTGTGTATATTTTATCACAGTTAATAATATTTACTTCCTGCTTTTGTGTTGAGTGTTGTGAAGATTAATTAGCATCTGTAAGACACTCAGAAATTAAATATGCCAGGGAACTTTTAAATACAGTATTATTATTGTTATTGCCTCAGATGGAGAAGAATCCCCAGATAGGAGAAGCTGGGGAGGGGGGTAGACAGAATTGTCTGGTCACGCCTCCGTCTACAGACATGCTGAGGTCGCCAATGTCATGAGCTTGACTGTGGGGAGTGGTCCCCTGCCTGAAAGAGTCTAACACAGAAGATCATAAAAAGAAGGTTGGGTGCTGGCTCAGTGCTGGGGACTCAGGGTGGGCCTGAGGAGCTAGGGAGGACTGAGCAGAAAGCAGGAGTCAGAGACAGGGTGGATGGGAATG